>NC_057799.1:505445889-505721990 GCF_018294505.1 Triticum aestivum
TCCTACACGTAATTATTATGAGAGAGGAAAATATGGTTGTAGATATTTTCATATCACTAAATTTCCTCTCATTATGTTGAGATTGCTATTGTTTCTTTCTTCTTCCTTGCATATGCTAGATCTTGCTTGTCTTGCTAATTTGTTTTCCTATAAAATGCCTATGCATAGGAAGTATGTTAGACTTAGATGTGTTTGTCACGTGTTTCATGATGCTCTCTTTGCGCTTCAATTCTTGTCTTTCATGTGAGCATCATCGAAATTATCAATGCCTAGCTAAAAGGCTTTAAAAGAAAAGCGCTTGTTGGGAGACAACCCAATATTTTTACTTGATGTTATTCAATAAATATTTGATCTAGCCTCTGGTTAGATTTGTTTTTATGTTTTAATTAGTGTTTGTGCCAAGTTAAACCTATAGGATTTTCTTGGATGATAGTTATTTGATCTTGCTGAAAATTCCAGAAACTTTCTGTTCACGAAAACAATTGTTAAAAATCACCAGAACGTGATAAAATACTGATTCCAATTGAAGTAGATCAATAAACAAATTTTATAGGTCGTCCTAGTTTTGTAGATTTTTCTGAGTTCCAGAAGTTTGCGTTTGATACAGATTACTACAGACTGTTCTTTTTTTGACAGATTCTGTTTTTCGTGTGTTGTTTGCTTATTTTGACGAATCTATGGCTAGTAAAAGAGTTTATAAACCATAGAGAAGTTGGAATACAGTAGGTTTAACACCAATATAAATAAAGAATGAGTTCATTACAGTACCTTGAAGTGGTGTTTTCTTTTCTTTCGCTAACGGAGCTCACGAGATTTTCTGTTAAGTTTTGTGTTGTGAAGTTTTCAAGTTTTGGGTAAAGATTTGATGGATTATGGAACAAGGATTGGCAAGAGCCTAAGCTTGGGGATGCCCAAGGAACCCCAAGGTAAAATTTAAGGACAACCAAAAGCCTAAGCTTGGGGATGCCCCGGAAGGCATCCCCTCTTTCGTCTTCATCTATCGGTAACTTTACTTGGGGCTATATTTTTATTCACCACATGATATGTGTTTTGCTTGGAGCGTCTTGTATGATTTGAGTCTTTGCTTTTTAGTTTACCACAATAATCCTTGCTGTACACACCTTTTGAGAGAGACACACATGATTCGGAATTTGTTAGAATACTCTATGTGCTTCACTTATATCTTTTGAGCTATATAGTTTTTGCTCTAGTGCTTCACTTATATCTTTTAGAGCACGGTGGTGGTTTAGTTTTATAGAAATTATTGTTCTCTCATGCTTCACTTATATTATTTTGAGAGTCCTACAAAACAGCATGGTAATTTGCTTAAATTGAAATTAGTCCTAATATGATAGGCATCCAATATTAGTAAAAACTTTCTTATAAGTGCGTTGAATACTAAGAGAAGTTTGATACTTGATGATTGTTTTGAGATATGGAGGTAGTAATATTAAAGTTGTGCTAGTTGAGTAATTGTGAATTTTATAAATACTTGTGTTGAAGTTTGCAAGTCCCATAGCATGCATGTATGGTAAACTTTGTGTAACAAATTTGAAACATGAGGTGTTCTTGGATTGTCCTCCTTATGAGTGGCGGTCGGGGACGAGCGATGGTCTTTTCCTACCAATCTATCCCCCTAGGAGCATGCGCGTAGTGCTTGGTTTTTGATGACTTGTAGATTTTTACAATAAGTATGTGAGTTCTTTATGACTAATGTTGAGTCCATGGATTATACGCACTCTCACCCTTCCATCATTGCTAGCCTCTTCGGTACCGTGCATTGCCCTTTCTCACCTTGAGAGTTGGTGCAAACTTCGCCGGTGCATCCAAACCCCGTGATACGATACGCTCTATCACACATAAACCTCCTTATATCTTCATCAAAACAGCCACCATACCTACCTATTATGGCATTTCCATAGCCATTCCGAGATATATTGCCATGCAACTTTCCACCGTTCCGCTTATCTTGACACGCTTCATCATTGTCATATTGCTTTGCATGATCATGTAGTTGACATCGTATTTGTGGCAAAGCCACCATGCATATTATTTCATACATGTCACTCTTGATTCATTGCCCATCCCGGTACACCGCCGGAGGCATTCATATAGAGTCATACTTTGTTCTAGTATCGAGTTGTAATCATTGAGTTGTAAATAAATAAAAGTGTGATGATCATCATTCATAGAGCATTGTCCCCCCCCCCCAAAAGAGAAAGGCCAAAAAAAGAAAAGGCCCAAAAAAAATAAAAATAAAATAAAAAAAGGGACAATGCTACTATCCTTTTTCCACACTTGTGCTTCAAAGTAGCACCATGATCTTTATGATAGAGAGTCTTTTGTTTTGTCACTTTCATATACTAGCGGGAACTTTTCATTATAGAACTTGGCTTGTATATTCCAACAATGGGCTTCCTCAAATGCCCTAGGTCTTCGTGAGCAAGCAAGTTGGATGCACACCCACTTAGTTTCTTTTGTTGAGCTTTCATACATTTATAGCTCTAGTGCATCCGTTGTATGGCAATCCCTACTCCTTGCATTGACATCAATTGATGGGCATCTCCCTAGCCCGTTGATTAGCCGCGTCAATGTGAGACTTTCTCCCTTTTTGTCTTCTCCACATAACCCCCATCATCATATTCTATTCCACCCATAGTGCTATATCCATGGCTCACACTCATATATTGCGTGAAAGTTGAAAAAAGTTTGAGATTACTAAAGTATGAAACAATTGCTTGGCTTGTCATCGGGGTTGTGCATGATGAGAGCATTCTTGTGTGACGAAAATGGAGCATGACCAAATGATAACCCACAAGTATAGGGGATCGCAACAGTTTTCGAGGGTAGAGTATTCAACCCAAATTTGTTGATTCGACACAAGGGGAGCCAAAGAATATTCTCAAGTATTAGCAGCTGAGTTGTCAATTCAACCACACCTGGATAACTTAGTATCTGCAGCAAAGTATTTAGTAGCAAGTAGTATGATAGTAGTGGTAATGGTAACAAAAGTAATGGTAGCAAAAGTAATATTTTTGGTGTTTTGTAGTGATTGTAACAGTAGCAACAGAAAAATAAATAAGCGAAGAACAATATGTGAAAAGCTCGTAGGCATTGGATCGGTGATGGAGAATTATGCCGGATGCGGTTCATCATGTAACAATCATAACATAGGGTGACACAGAACTAGCTCCAATTCATCAATGTAATGTAGGCATGTATTCCGAATATAGTCATACGTGCTTATGGAAAAGAACTTGCATGACATCTTTTGTCCTACCCTCCTGTGGCAGCGGGGTCCTAATGGAAACTAAGGGATATTAAGGCCTCCTTTTAATAGAGTACCACAACAAAGCATTAGCACATAGTGAATACATGAACTCCTCAAACTATGGTCATCACCGGGAGTGGTCCCGATTATTGTCACTTCGGGGTTGCCGGATCATAACACATAGTAGGTGACTATAGACTTGCAAGATAGGATCAAGAACTCACATATATTCATGAAAACATAATAGGTTCAGATCTGAAATCATGGCACTCGGGCCCTAGTGACAAGCATTAAGCATAGCAAAGTCATAGCAACATCAATCTCAGAACATACTGGATACTAGGGATCAAACCCTAACAAAACTAACTCGATTACATGATAAATCTCATCCAACCCATCACCATCCAGCAAGCCTACGATGGAATTACTCACGCACGACGGTGAGCATCATGAAATTGGTGATGGAGGATGGTTGATGATGACGATGGCGACGAATCCCCCTCTCCGGAGCCCCGAACGGACTCCAGATCAGCCCTCCCGAGAGGTTTTAGGGCTTGGCGGCGGCTCTGTATCGTAAAACGCGATGAATTCTTCTCTCTGGCTTTTTCCCCCCGAAAGCAAATATATAGAGTTGGAGTTGAGGTCGGAGGAGCTCCAGGGGGCCCATGAGGTAGGGGGGCGCGCCCTAGGGGGGGGCACCCTCGTGGCTAGGGTGTGGCCCCCCTGGTCTTCATCTTTTGCAAGGATTTTTTTATTATTTCCAAATAGACGTTCCGTGAAGTTTCAGGTCATTCCGAGAACTTTTGTTTCTACACATAAATAACACCATGGAAAGTCAGCTGAAAACAACGTCAGTCCGGGTTAGTTCCATTCAAATCATGCAAGTTAGAGTCCAAAACAAGGGCAAAAGTGTTTGGAAAACTAGATACGACGGAGACGTATCAACTCCCCCAAGCTTAAACCTTTGCTTGTCCTCAAGCAATTCAGTTGACAAACTGAAAGTGATAAAGAAAAACTTTTACAAACTCTATTTGCTCTTGTTGTTGTAAATATGTAAAGCCAGCATTCAAGTTTTCAGCAAAGATTATGACTAACCACATTCACAATAACTCTTAGGTCTCATGTTTACTCATATCAATAGCATAATAAACTAGCGAGCCATAATAATAAATCTCGGATGACAACACTTTCTCAAAACAATCATGATATGATATAACAAGATGGTATCTCGCTAGCCCTTTCTGAGACCACAAAACATAAATGCAGAGCACCTTTAAAGATCATGGACTGACTAGACATTGTAATTCATGGTAAAAGATATCCAATCATAGTCATACCCAATATAAATTAATAGTAATGGATGCAAATGACAGCTGCGCTCTCCAGCTAGTGCTTTTTAATAAGAGGGTGATGACTCAACATAAAAGTAAATAGATAGGCCCTTCGCAGAGGGAAGCAGGGATTTGTAGAGGTGCCAGAGCTCGGTTTTGAAATAGAGATAAATAATATTTTGAGCGGCATACTTTAATTGTCAACATAACAACCAAGAGATGGCGATATCTTCCATGCTACACACATTATAGGCGGTTCCCAAATAGAATGGTAAAGTTTATACTCCCCCTCCACCAACAAGCATCAATCCATGACTTGCTCGAAACAACGAGTGTCTCCAACTAGCAACAGTCCCAGGGGGAGTTTTGTTTGCAATTATTTTGATTTAGTTTGCATAAAGCATGGGACTGGGCATCCCGGTGACCAGCCATTTTCTCATGAGTGAGGAGCGGAGTCCACTCCTCTTGAGAATAACCCGCCTAACATGGAAGATAAGGGCAGCCCTAGTTGATACATGAGCTATTCGAGCATACAAAACAGAATGTTTATTTGAAGGTTTGGAGTTTGGCACATACAAATTTACTTGGAACGGCAGGTAGATACCGCATATAGGAAGATATAGTGGACTCATATGGAATAACTTTGGGGTTTAAGGGATTGGATGCACAAGCAGTATTCCCGCTTAGTACAAGTGAAGGCTAGCAAAAGACTGGGAAGCAACCAACTAGAGAGCAACAACAGTCATGAATATGCATTAAAATTAATAAACATTGGATGCAAGCATGAGTAGGATATAATCCACCATGAACATAAATATCGTGAAGGCTATGTTGATTTGTTTCAACTACATGTGTGAACATGTGCCAAGTCAAGTCACTTAAATCATTCAAAGGAGGATACCACCCCACGATACCACATCACAACCATTTTAATAGCATGTTGGCACGCAAGGTAAACCATTATAACTCATAGCTAATCAAGCATGGCACGAGCAACTATGATCTCTAATCGTCATTGTAAACATGTTTATTCATAATAAGCTGAATCAGGAACGATGAACTCATCATATTTACAAAAACCAGAGAGGTCGAGTTCATACCATCTTTTCTCATCTCAGTCAGTCCATCATATATCATCATAATTGCCTTTCACTTGCACGACCGAATGATGTGAAAATAATAAGAGTGCACGTGCATTGGACTAAGCTGGAATATGCGAGCATTCAATAAACAGGAGAAGACAAGGCAATATGGGCTCTTGGTTAAATCAACAATAATGCATATAAGAGCCACTTCAACAATTTAATCATGGTCTTTCTCCTATCGACCCCAAAGAAAAGAAAAAATAAAAACTATTTACACGGGAAAGCTCCCAACAAGAAAAAAGAAGAACAGGAAATCTTTTTGGGTTTTCTTTTAGTTACTACTACTACAGCAAGAAAAGTAAACTAACTAAAAGCTACACTAATTTTTTTGGTTTTCTTAAGGTTTTTCAAACACACAAGAAGAAAGCAGGAAAAGAAAATAAACTAGCATGGATATTACAGTGAAAGAGTATGAGCACCGACATCTAGCAATGAGTGTGTAAACATAAATGTAATGTCGGTGGGAAATACGTACTCCCCCAAACTTAGGCTTTTGGCCTAAGTTGGTTCATTGCAAAGGATGGCCTGGCGGATACCCGTAGGTGTAGCTGGGGTCGTACTGAGATGCAGCGGTTATCGCCTCCTGAGCTGCAGCGTGGCGGCGAGCTGCCTCCGCCCTCCTCTCATACTCATCTGCCTCCTCTCTGGTAATAAAATGTCTTCCTTTTGCCTGATAATCAAAGAAGGCAGGAGCAGGGAGAGTAATACGGACAACATGACGTCTGTCAAAGATTAAGCGATATCGGAGAGGTGATTCATTCCTCTCGACAAACTGGTGGTAGACCATAGAATTATAGTCTAAATAAGTAGGAGGCAACTCAATATCATCCTCACGAACGTCCACACCAAGAAAATCAGCTAAGCGGGTTGCATAAATTCCTCCAAAGAAATCTCCATTAAATCTATTATGATGCAACCTACGTGCAACAATGGCTCCCAAATTATAAGATTTGTCTCCTAACACAACACTCCTAAGAATACTAAGGTCAGGCACACACATATGACATGCTTCATCTTTACCATTTATGCACCTACCTATGAAGAGAGCAAAATAATGTATAGCAGGAAAGTGAATGCTCCCTATGGTAGCTTGTGCTATATCTCTAGATTCCCCCATGGTTATACTAGCAAGAAAGTTTCTAAATTCAGATTTACGGGGTTCACTAACACTACCCCATTGTGGAAGTTTGCAAGCAGAAGTAAAATCCTCTAAGTCCATGGTATAAGATTTTTCATAAAGATCAAACAGGACAGTTGGAGAATTACGTGAAGAAGAAAATTCAAACCTCCTCACAAATGTACTAGTGAGATAGTGGTACTGGCGGCATTTGTCTGCCTCAAAGCTCACAAGATCAGCGTTACGCAAATATGCCTTAAATTCTTCCTTGATTCCTGCTCGATCCATAAAATTTTCTGAAGGCCATTCACAGGGCTAGACTGGAGCGTCCCTTGGTGGCTCCTCGTCAGCATCACGCATTGCAAGCCTGGTATCACGACCGGTTTTTCAATAATATAATTATTGAGAGACCAATCCCTTTTACGGGCCAGTAAGGAAGAATTCCTTCTCACTGGTAGACAATATCATGGTCACAGAAGAAAAATACCAGGAGTACTGAATATAATACAAAGTTGAGCGGAAACTGCCCAACAATTTATTACATGCATGCCGATAAAACAAGACGGCGGATAGGGTGGCATAACTACTAACTCACGATAATAACGGTGGTGGAAATATCACCGCGAAGCGAGTGATATGACTCCTGAAGACTATAGCTCTTCGAGCGTCGGAGTGAGGCTCGAGGAGACTTATTGCGGGTGGCGGAAGCGTATATAATACAAGTGACCAATATCCGGGATCGCGCAGGACTGACTGGGACTCCTCTAGGCGTCGGACGCGCTATCAAACTCTTCATCCAAGAGATCGCCTTCGTCAACATCTGGCCAAATCAACAAGCCAGGTGAGTACTATGAAAGTACTCGCAAGACAGTTCGGACATAAGATATAACAAATGTAAACATGAAGCATATAAACAAGTTAACCAGTGCGTTCAGACATAGAGATAATAAATACTGGGTGCCAAGCGAGGGTCTGAATGACTCCTCGAGCGGAAACTGCAAGAATAGTAGTACTGGTGCCAAACGAGTGTCTGAATGACTCCTCGAGAGGAAACTGCAGAATAGTAATACTGGTGCCAAACGAGTGTCTGAATGACTCCTCGAGAGGAAACTGCAAGAATAGTAATACTGGTGCCAAACGAGTGTCTGAATGACTCCTCGAGAGGAAACTGCGGAATAATAATACTGGTGCCAAACGAGTGTCTGAATGACTCCTCGAGAGGAAAATGCAAGAATAATAATAATGCCACAGTCGGACGTCTGAGCGACATCACATAAAGGGCTTATATTTAAAGTAAGGAAACAAAAAAAAACATGCCACAGTCGGACGTCTGCACGACGTCGCATAAAGGGCTTATATTGTAGCTCAAACATTCAGTAGCTCGAGATTATAAATTATTACAAGTACGAGACAAATATAAGATTAGTCCATCCACAGTAATAATAATAAAACTGGGTTTACCACTTGAGCTTGTTCACCGGGGACAAGTTTTCCACACGGATAGATATGGGTATACTGATCTCACTACTTGATCATGGATACGATGACTTGGAAGGAATTTGACTCTGCAGAGTTTGTACTTAACCACAGCCAACGGATTTCCGTAGTCACGGGGACTAGTTCCGTTTACGGTGTTTTGGAAGAAACACGTCTAACCAGTACACTCCCATTTCAATATTCTGAAGCCAGGGATCACCCTCGGCAACGTTCAAGAAAAACCTTGAGACGGGGAGGCTACAACCTCGCGTAGCATGGGATCAAATTTCTATACGCGCGCTCTAAGGGGGTGCCCCCCCTCTCGGTCCCAACCGGAAACACCCATGCCCCCTGACCGGATGACTGGCTTTAATCCTGGGCCAAGGTACCATCATCCCGGCCCCTCTGTTTGGTGTGTACACGGAAAGAGGTTACCAACTTACTAAACCGCATCCTGGCAAATGAAACATGTGGTAGCACGGAAGGGGAAAGAACGATAACGTGACTCCGTCCACGTTAACGTCGGAATTGTCGGATGACGCAAGGCTGGTATGCTACAACAGTACCACCTTGCTGCCCTTCATGTCACCACATGATTAGGCCATCTCTCATCAGAGATCATCGCAACTTTGGAACATGCGGGTAGTTGCCTCACAAGCAACGAGGTACTCACTGACACTCATATGCCACGCACAAACTTTCACGCAAACATGCAAAACACCTATCATATCAAATGTTCAAACATGCTTGCCTGGTTCGGAGAAGTCGGAGTCTAGCTCGGCGAAGTTCGCGGCTCCGTCACCTCTTCCGGAACCTACGGCAATAACGAAAACGGGTACTAACGTGAAAACCAACGCGTGCACAGAAACTTCTCCAAAATTTTTCCAAATAAATCTCATAAAAAACTAGACAAAATTTTAAGACTGTCAGAAAAAGAATCACTCAAAAACTCCTTTTTATTAAAAAGTTATAAAGGTTTCTGTCTAGGGACTCATCTGTAATGAAACAGAAAAGTTCCAGGGTTTTAACTGAGAAAACAGAAAACGGTTCGATTGGAAATGCGCAAGCTCAAGAGGGAAAGCGTATTTTGCCCGAAGGCGCCAACAGAAAACGGTTCGCGAGGGGAATAGAACAGAGGCTGACATGGGGGGTCCACATGTCAGGTTTAAAAAGCTCGCCGGCGCCCGAAGACTGCGGTGGACGCCGGCGTCGAACCACGGCGAGTTAGGAGGATCGGAGGGTACCAAGAGCTTCAGCGTGTTCTTCCGCGTCGGTGGGTGGTGGACTCGACCGTCGGAGAGCACCACGTCGACGGCGACACTTTCTCCGGCGGACGGCGGCTCGGGTGGTGGTGGAGAACTCCGGTGGAGGGCTGCAAACTTCGAATTGAAGCGCGGGTCAGAAGGAGGGATGCATAGTGAAGCTACTGGCAAGAGATGGGAGGCAGAGGCGCACGCACGGGAGCGAATCGAGCTGGATCCCGTGGCGGGTCGCGGCGGCCGGAGTCGAGGAAGGAGACCTCCTCGGGGCTCTTCCAGCGGCTAGGCGTGCTCTAGGTGGAGTGCAGGGATGGTGTGGGTTCGAGTTGCAGCTCGGGGCCTCTATTTATAGGCGGATCGATGGGGTGGCCGTGAATGGAGAATCTCCGGCGAGCAATTACGGCGATGCAGTGGATTGGCAGGAGGTTTGAGTGGCCAGGCAGCATCAGTGGAAGTTACTGGTGTCGTTCCCCCGCTAATCTCGGCTGGTCTTGGCGTAACGGCGCCGGTCCACGGTGGGGTGGCCGCACGGGCACGACGGCGGCAGAGAGCGCGCTCCGCGCCCTGCGGTTCACGACAAGAGTGGCAGCGCGTTCGGGGGAGTGGAAGGCCACGCGGCGAGCTCCGGTGGCTTGGGCGGCGCTGGGTGGCGCCGTCGGCGCTGCGCCTCTCTCTGGCGGCCGCAAAGCCGCCGCTGGCGTCGGTCACGGGGCGGCGCACCTTCTGCTGCTCGTCGCCGATGTCCGCAAGGTGCCAGACGCTCGTGCGGTGCAGAGGACAAGGGGGAGGGGACAGGGAACACGGCGACACAGCGGCACTGGCGAGATCGACGTCGGGTTCTGAAGAAAACGACAGTGCACTGAAATGTTCTCTGAACTTTACTGAACCTGAATTTGACAATGCACTGCAGGTGTTCGACAGAATGATTTGGCAATGAGAAATTTTTTCTGGAGCTGGTACTTGGTGAGGTGACCACTCAATGCACCCAGAGGCTGCCTGATTTTACTTGGAATTTTTGGAAAAGGATTTGAATGAATTTCACCAAATTTGACAAATCTGGTCCAAACTTGCAGCAAGTGTAGTTTGAAAAATTTGAACTGAAGACCAGTGGATCTTCATGGATCTTGGTTGAGGGTTCAAAGGACTAGGAAGGGGAAGTTGGTTTGGGGGCAAAAATCAAAACAGAAAGTGGAGTTCCTTTGTAAATCACCAATGGCTAGAATAGAAGACAGAAATTTATTTGAATATGTTTTGAATGGAAAAATTTATATGGAGAGGTACAACTTGCTGGATTTGATGCAAAACATGATCCAAAGATGAGGGGAGGGTTAGGAGAGTGGATTTGCACTAAGGCCATGGCAAGAGAGAAATGTTGAAAGTGGCAAAGGATTATTCCAAAAGCCATAGTGCATTTTCAAAGAGATTTTCAAAAGGCATTTTCTCAAGTGAAAAGTATTTTGTCTTGAGTCCAAATAAAAAGCAAGAACCTCCAAGACCAAAAGCAAGTCTTGGGTGAATCCAAATAAAACTCTTGCCATAAGAAAAAATATTTGAAAGGGAGAGTTCTTTTGAAGAAAAGTTTAAATCACCTCCCTCAAGTCAAATAAAATCTTTTGAAAAATCCAAATAAAAATTTGGGTGTCACAACACCTACCCCCTTAGGAAAAATCTCGTCCTCGAGATTTCTGCTGATCCTCAAATAGATATGGATATTCTGCCTGAAGAAAATCTTCCCTTTCCCATGTGGCTTCATCCTCAGTGTGGTTGCTCCACTGAACTCTGAAAAACTTTGTCGTTTTCTGACGGGTCCTCCGTTCAGACTCTTCTAAAATCTTTACTGGCCTCTCTCTGTAGGTGAGGTCTGGTTGCACATCAATGCTCTCATGGGATACCTGCTTCTCTGGGTTACTCACACATTTTCTCAATTGTGAGACGTGGAATACGTCATGGACGTCTGACAGTTCCTTGGGCAAGTCTAGTTGGTAGGCTACCGTGCCTCTTCGTGCCTTTACACAAAATGGTCCAATAAATCTCGGGGCTAGCTTCCCTTAATTTTGAACCGTTGCAGACCCCTCATAGGAGATACTCGGAGGTATACGGAATCACCGGGTTCAAAGCTGACCTCACGATGCTTCTGATCATAGTAGCTCTTTTGTCGGCTCTGCGCTGTCTTCAGTCTGTCCCTGATCTGTTTAACTTTCTCCTCGGCCTCTTTAAGCATGTCTGGGCCGAAGATACGGCTGTCACCTGTTTCTGACCAATTTAGTGGGGTACGACACCTCCGTCCGTACAATGCTTCAAAGGGTGCCATTTGCAAGCTGGCTTGGTAACTGTTGTTGTAAGCAAATTCGGCATACGGCAAACTCTCTTCCCAACTGGATCCATAGGTGAGCACACAGGCTCTTAGCATATCCTCTAGGATTTGGTTTACACGTTCCGTTTGTCCATCAGTCTGAGGGTGGTACGCTGTACTGAAAGCTAGTTGCGTGCCCAGAGCTTGTTGTAGGTGATCCCAAAATTTGGAGACGAATTGTGTGCCTCGGTCGGATATTATAGTCTTTGGGACTCCATGCAAACAAACTATACGGGAGAGATAAAGTTTGGCCAGTCTTTGTGTGGAGTAGGTAGTCTTCACGGGAATGAAATGAGCAACCTTGGTTAGTCGGTCTGTGATGACCCATATGGCGTCATTTCCGCGTTGTGATCGGGGTAATCCGACAATGAAGTCCATTCCTATTTCATCCCATTTCCACTCCGGTATCCTGTTTGGCTGGAGTAGCCCTGCTGGCTTTTGATGCTCGGCCTTGATGCGCTGACATGAATCGCAACAAGAAATAAATGTGGCTATATCTCTTTTCATACCGTGCCACCAAAATCTTTCCTGAATGTCCTTGTACATTTTGGTTCCTCCAGGATGGATTGAGTATGGAGCGGTGTGGCTTTCGGTTAAGATTTGTTGCTTGAGTTCCTCAATGTTAGGTACGCAAAGTCTGTCTCCGTACCATAATGTTCCTTCACTGTCTGTGACGAACTCTGAAGCCTTACCAAGGTCCATTTTCTTCTTTATACCTTCGATGCTGGGATGTCCCTGTTGGGCCTTCTTAATTTGTTCCACCAGGGTGGGTTGTATCTCCAGATTTGATACGGTGCCCTCAGCGACTAACATCATGTTGAGCCTAGCGAACTCTTGCTGAAACTCAGGCCTCAAGTTTTGCGGACCGTCATTGTCCGGGCTGGGGTTTCGACTAAGGGCATTTGCCACTACATTTGCTTTCCCTGGATGGTAGTGAATACCGACATCATAGTCCTTGACCAGTTCCAACCAGCGTCGTTGGCGTAAATTTAGCTCTGGCTGTGTGAAAATATATTTGAGGCTCTTATGGTCCGTATATATTTCACAGCGATTTCCCAACAGAAAGTGCCTCCACTCCTTGAGTGCATGTATAACTGCTGCTAGCTCCAAGTCATGTGTTGGGTAATTTTCCTCATGTTTTCGCAGCTGCCTGGAGGCATATGCGACAACTTTGCCATCCTGCATTAGTACACATCCGAGACCTTTTCGGGATGCGTCACAATATACTTCAAAACTCTTGTGTATGTCTGGCACAGTTAAGACCGGTGCGGTTGTCAGCTTCTTCTTGAGTTCTTGGAAGCTCTGCTCGCATGCTTCCGTCCATACAAATTTCTTGTCCTTCTTGAGCAACTGTGTTATAGGTTTTGCCACAGTGGAGAATCCTTCAATAAATCTTCTGTAATATCCGGCCATTCCTAGGAAACTCCGCACATCTGTAACGTTGGCGGGTGGCTTCCAGTCAAGTATGGCTTTGACTTTTTCTGGGTCTACGGCCACGCCTTCTTGGTTCAATATATGGCCTAAGAAACCAACTTGTCTTAGCCAAAATTCGCACTTGCTAAATTTGGCGTACAACTGATGTTTCCTTAATTCTCCCAAAACAATTCTGAGGTGCTCAGCATGCTCTTCTGGTGTCCTTGAGTAAACCAGAATATCGTCAATGAATACCACAACAAATTTGTCCATGAATTTCATGAACACTTTGTTCATGAGGTGGACGAAATATGCGGGGGCGTTTGTTAGACCAAAAGGCATCACTGTGAACTCATATAATCCGTATCTGGAAGTGAATGCTGTCTTGGGAATATCTTCTGTCCGTACTTTCAATTGGTGATATCCCGATCTCAAATCAATTTTTGAGAATACCTTGGCTTGTGCGAGCTGGTCAAACAAATCATTTATCCGTGGCATCGGATATTTGTTTTTGATGGTGACCATATTGAGGGCTCGATAGTCTATACACAGTCTCAGTGTCCCATCCTTTTTCTTGGCGAACAACACTGGCGAACCCCAAGGTGAGGAGCTGGCCCGAATAAATCCTTTGTCCAATAATTCCTTTATCTGCTTCTTCAACTCCACCAATTCTGAGGGTGCCATTCTATAAGGCTTCTTATAGATGGGAGCGGTGCCAGGTGCTAGTTCGATGCTGAATTCTATCTCTCGGTCTGGTGGCATGCCTGGTAGTTCTTCAGGGAACACATCAGGAAACTCGCATACCACTGGAACTTTTCTCAGTTCAGAAATGTCCACTTTGTTCAGTTTTGGTTGCTGTGACCGTGGTCTTTCTTGAGCTGTAACTTTTATTGTCTTGCCATGATGGTGAGTGAGAATCACGGTCCGATTGAAACAGTCAATGAATCCTTTGTTGGTGGTCAACCAGTCCATTCCTAAAATGACATCTAGTCCTTTACTCTCCAACACGATGAGATTTGCTTGGAATTGTAGTCCTTCGAACTCAATGACCACTCCTTGGCAGTAACCCTGAGCGATTTGCTTATTTCCGGGGGACTTGATGATCATAGATTTTTCCAAGGGGAGTATCGGAAAACCATGTTGTAAAACAAAGCTCTTCGAAACGAACGAATGGGAAGCTCCAGAATCAAACAAAACCGTGGCAGGTACTGTGTTGACAGGGAACGTACCGAGCACGATGTCTGGGGCATTCTGCGCTTCTTCCCTGGTCACATGGTTCAGGTGACCCTTCCTGTGGTTGTTGCTGGGGTTGAAATTGTTGCGCTTGGGGGCTGGATTGTTCCCACCATTGCTTGGCTTGGGGGCCGCGTTCCTTGGCTTTGGGCATTGTTTAGCATAGTGCCCTTCTTGACCACAAGCATAGCAGGTGACCCCTGGACGGTACGTGTACTCTTTGTCCCTGGCATGAAACTGTCCGACGGGCCTTGGATCAGTAGTCGTGGATCTCCTTGCTTCTGTCCTTGGAACCTCAGTCTTGCTTCGGTTGTTGCGAGCAAGAGTCGTCTTGTCCCTCTTTCGCTTACGGATATCTTCCAGACTACGGCGCTCATTCTCCAAGGTAATGGCCTTGTCAACCAGAGTTTTAAAATCCGGAAAGGTGTGTACAATCAGTTGGCATCTTAGTGCTGGTGCCAGGCCGTCCAGGAATTTTTCCATCTTCTTATTTTCTGTCATGTGCTCGTCGTAGGCATAACGAGACAGCTGGGTAAACTGACCATTGTATTCTGTCACTGACATGCCTCTCTGCTTCAGGTCATCAAACTCTCTCTTCTTGATTTTTATGATGCTCCTGGGGATGTGTGCCCCACGGAAGCCTTCCTTGAACTCTTCCCAGGTGATGTTGTGTTCACTGGGATGCATGTGTAGGAAGTTCTCCCACCATGCTGCAGCTGCTCCAGTAAGGTAGTGTGGTGCATAAAGCACCTTCTCATGATCTGAACACTGAGCAATAATCAGTTTCCTTTCAATGTCACGAAGCCAATCATCGGCTTCCAGCGGCCTATCGGTGTGAGCGAACGTTGAAGGGCGAGTCTTCTGTAACTCAGACAACTTGGAATGAGGTTGATAGGGTTCACGGTGGTTTCCCATATTGATGACATGATTCATCATCTCTTGGTGCTGTTGCTGGCTTTGCTCGAAGAGACGGCATACTTGAGACAGGGCTGCTTCGCTGTCTTGTTGACTGGACTGACCTTGAGTAAAATTGTTGCTAGTCTGTGTCCCATAAACTTCTTCTGGCTGATTGGGCATGGAGCGAGTCCACGGACGAGACATTTTTCCAGTCTGGGGTATTATTTTGCAAAACCCATGAGAAAAACAGTGTAGTACCAGGAAAAACTTGCAAGGCAACAATCTAAAAGATCTCAAGGATTTTCAAGGAAAACATAAGCGGTTTTGCACGGAGAAGAACTGCTTAGCATATAACTTACATGCGAAAAGCAAACACACGATACAGCACTCAGGATGCGCGTACACATTCCTGACATGTTATTTAGACTAGCGTACTACTCCGGAAAGGCAGCAAACACACCAATAGAAACTAGCGTACAGATAAGACAACACATCATACAAGCAGACATAATGCGCGGCTACTCGGCGCTCTCAGTCGGAGATGGTGTAGATTTCCTTCCCCTTGCCGATGGCAAGACTCAGCGGTCCAGGAGAATCAACCTCCACCTCCTCTCTAGCTGGCTCCTGGCGCGTAACGCTGCGCTGCGGTGACGGTGCGGGAGCGACAGGTGGTAGAGCGGGTGCGGCAGGCGGTGCGGCTCTGACTGAAGTAGGAGCGATGACTCGGTCGAACTCCTCAGTGGTAGGCAGACGGCGAGCAGTGGCCAAAACGGCCGGTGCATAAGAGGCTGAAGACGAGACGAAAGTCAGAGGCGGTGCCGTGTGGAGAAGTTCCTTTCTGCTGGCAGGACCGCCCCGGACTAAGTCCATGCGGGCAGCCACAAGATCGTCTATGAGGTTGTCGAAAGACTCCTCCAGAGCCTTGAGATACTCAACAACCATCTCGATGGCTTCATCTCGCTCTCCCCGATGACAGGCGAATGCATAGTGACTGGTGTATGGCACATGGCATGGGAGGTAGCGGTAGCGACGAGTCTTCATCGTAGGAAGGATGTCCCGAAGACGAGCTATCGCCTCACGGGCAGCCATCTGCATGGCATGCCTCTCCGTAGGCATGGCCCTTCCCACAAAATAGAAGTGGCGAGCTGCAGAGCGCCCTCCCTTGAATTGCACCACAGCTTGGTGCATAGACACGTCGTCGCTGAGCTTGTGCTGATAGAGCGTGAACTCCGGGCGAGCTGCTGGCCCAATCGTGAGCTTGGTGATGGAGACGAGGAGCTTGACAAACCCCTCGGGCACGTTCGTGAACACTCGATTCTCACAGCTGCTGCCAGCCATCTACAAAAGTAGGCAAAAATTCTGAGTAGTCATGTCATAAATTTATGATGACCAACAGAAAATAGCTACAATTGCAAAATGCTGAAAAAGCACAAAAGACGCTAATAACCGATTAGCGATCGCACCTAGTGGCTTCCTACAGTCAGCCTGGCTCTGGTACCAAGCTTGTCACGACCGGTTTTTCAATAATATAATTATTGAGAGACCAATCCCTTTTACGGACCAGTAAGGAAGAATTCCTTCTCACTGGTAGACAATATCATGGTCACAGAAGAAAAATACCAGGAGTACTGAATATAATACAAAGTTGAGCGGAAACTGCCCAACAATTTATTACATGCATGCCGATAAAACAAGACGGCGGATAGGGTGGCATAACTACTAACTCACGATAATAACGGTGGTGGAAATATCACCGCGAAGCGAGTGATATGACTCCTGAAGACTATAGCTCTTCGAGCGTCGGAGTGAGGCTCGAGGAGACTTATTGCGGGTGGCGGAAGCGTATATAATACAAGTGACCAATATCCGGGATCGCGCAGGACTGACTGGGACTCCTCTAGGCGTCGGACGCGCTATCAAACTCTTCATCCAAGAGATCGCCTTCGTCAACATCTGGCCAAATCAACAAGCCAGGTGAGTACTATGAAAGTACTCGCAAGACAGTTCGGACATGAGATATAACAAATGTAAACATGAAGCATATAAACAAGTTAACCAGTGCGTTCAGACATAGAGATAATAAATACTGGGTGCCAAGCGAGGGTCTGAATGACTCCTCGAGCGGAAACTGCAAGAATAGTAGTACTGGTGCCAAACGAGTGTCTGAATGACTCCTCGAGAGGAAAATGCAGAATAGTAATACTGGTGCCAAACGAGTGTCTGGATGACTCCTCGAGAGGAAACTTCAAGAATAGTAATACTGGTGCCAAACGAGTGTCTGAATGACTCCTCGAGAGGAAACTGCAAGAATAGTAATACTGGTGCCAAACGAGTGTCTGAATGACTCCTCGAGAGGAAAATGCAAGAATAATAATAATGCCACAGTCGGACGTCTGAGCGACATCACATAAAGGGCTTATATTTAAAGTAAGGAAACAAAAAAAACATGCCACAGTCGGACGTCTGCACGACGTCGCATAAAGGGCTTATATTGTAGCTCAAACATTCAGTAGCTCGAGATTATAAATTATTACAAGTACGAGACAAATATAAGATTAGTCCATCCACAGTAATAATAATAAAACTGGGTTTACCACTTGAGCTTGTTCACCGGGGACAAGTTTTCCACACGGATAGATATGGATATACTGATTCACTACTTGATCATGGATACGATGACTTGGAAGGAATTTGACTCTGCAGAGTTTGTACTTAACCACAGCCAACGGATTTCCATAGTCACGGGGACTAGTTCCGTTTACGGTGTTTTGGAAGAAACACGTCTAACCAGTACACACCCATTTCAATATTCCGAAGCCAGGGATCACCCTCGGCAACGTTCAAGAAAAACCTTGAGACGGGGAGGCTACAACCTCGCGTAGCATGGGATCAAATTTCTATACGCGCGCTCTAAGGGGGTGCCCCCCCTCTCGGTCCCAACCGGAAACACCCATGCCCCCTGACCGGATGACTGGCTTTAATCCTGGGCCAAGGTACCATCATCCCGGCCCCTCTGTTTGGTGTGTACACGGAAAGAGGTTACCAACTTACTAAACCGCATCCTGGCAAATGAAACATGTGGTAGCACGGAAGAGGGAAGAACGATAACGTGACTCCGTCCACGTTAACGTCGGAAGTTGTCGGATGACGCAAGGCTGGCATGCTACAACAGTACCACCTTGCTGCCCTTCATGTCACCACATGATTAGGCCATCTCTCACCAGAGATCATCGCGACTTCGGAAAAATGCGGGTAGTTGCCTCACAAGCAACGGGGTACTCACTGACACTCATATGCCACGCACAAATTGTCACGCAAACATGCAAAACACCTATCATATCAAATGTTCAAACATGCTTGCCTGGTTCGAAGAAGTCGGAGTCTAGCTCGGCGAAGTTCGCGGCTTCGTCACCTCTTCCGGAACCTACGGCAATAACGAAAACGGGTACTAACGTGAAAACCAAAGCGTGTACAGAAACTTCTCCAAAAAAAATTCCAAATAAATCTCATAAAAACTAGACAAAATTTTAAGACTGTCAGAAAAAGAATCACTCAAAAACTCCTTTTTATTAAAAAGTTATAAAGGTTTCTTTCCAGGGACTCATCTGTAATGAAACAGAAAAGTTCCAGGGTTTTAACTGAGAAAATAGAAAACGGTTCGATTGGAAATGCGCAAGCTCAAGAGGGAAAGCGTATTTTGCCCGAAGGCGCCAACAGAAAACGGTTCGCGAGAGGATAAAACAGAGGCTGACATGGGGGGTCCACATGTCAGGTTTAAAAAGCTCGCCGGCGCCCGAAGACTGCGGTGGAGGCCGGCGTCGAACCACGACGAGTTAGGAGGATCGGAGGGTACCAAGAGCTTCAGCGTGTTCTTCCGCGTCGGTGGGTGATGGACTCGACCGTCGGAGAGCACCACGTTGACAGCGACACTTTCTCCGGCGGACGGCGGCTCGGGTGGTGGTGGAGAACTCCGGTGGAGGGCTGCAAACTTCGAATTGAAGCGCGGGTCAGAAGGAGGGATGCACAGTGAAGCTATTGGCAAGAAATGGGAGGCAGAGGCGCACGCACGGGAGCGAATCGAGCTGGATCCCGTGGCGGGTCGCGGCGGCCGGAGTCGAGGAAGGAGACCTCCTCGAGGCTCTTCCAGTGGCTAGGCGTGCTCTAGGTGGAGTGCAGGGATGGTGTGGGTTCGAGTTGAAGCTCGGGGCCTCTATTTATAGGCGGATCCACGGGTGGCCGTGAACGGAGAATCTCCGGCGAGCAATTACGGCGATGCAGTGGATTGGCAGGAGGTTTGAGTGGCCAGGCAGCATCAGTGGAGGTTACTGGTGCCGTTCCCCCACAAATCTCGGTTGGTCTTGGCATAACGGCGCCGGTCCACGGTGGGGTGGCCGCACGGGCACGACGGTGGCAGAGAGCGCGCTCCGCGCCCTGCGGTTCACGACGAGAGTGGCAGCGCGTTCGGGGGAGTGGAAGGCCACGCGGCGAGCTCCGGAGGCTTGGGCGGCGCTGGGTGGCGCCGTCGGCGCTGCGCCTCTCTCTGGCGGCCGCAAAGCCGCCGCTGGCGTCGGTCACGGGGCGGCGCACCTTCTGCTGCTCGTCGCCGACGTCCGCAAGGTGCCAGACGTTCGTGCGGTGCAGAGGACAAGGGGGAGGGGACAGGGAACACGGCGACACAGCGGCACTGGCGAGATCGACGTCGGGTTCTGAAGAAAACGACAGTGCACTGAAATGTTCTCTGAACTTTACTGAACCTGAATTTGACAATGCACTGCAGGTGCTCGACAGAATGATTTGGCAATGAGAATTTTTTTTCTGGAGCTGGCACTTGGTGAGGTGACCACTCAATGCACCCAGAGGCTGCCTGATTTTTCTTGGAATTTTTGGAAAAGGATTTGAATGAATTTCACCAAATTTGACAAATCTGGTCCAAACTTGCAGTAAGTGTAGTTTGAAAAATTTGAACTGAAGACCAGTGGATCTTCATGGATCTTGGTTGAGGGTTCAAAGGACTAGGAAGGGGAGTTGGTTTGGGGGCAAAAATCAAAACAGAAAGTGGAGCTCCTTTGTAAATCACCAATGGCTAGAATAGAAGACAGAAATTTATTAGAATATGTTTGAATGGAAAAATTTATATGGAGAGGTACAACTTGCTGGATTTGATGCAAAACATGATCCAAAGATGAGGGGAGGGTTAGGAGAGTGGATTTGCACTAAGGCCATGGCAAGAGAGAAAAGTTGAAAGTGGTAAAGGATTATTCCAAAAGCCATAGTGCATTTTCAAAAGGCATTTTTCTCAAGTGAAAAGTATTTTGTCTTGAGTTCAAACAAAAAGGCAAGGACCTCCAAGACCAAAAGCAAGTCTTGGGTGAATCCAAATAAAACTCTTGCCATAAAGAAGAAAAATATTTGAAAGGGAGAGTTCTTTTGAAAAAATTTAAATCACCTCCCTCAAGTCAAATAAAATCTTTTGAAAAATCCAAATAAAAATTTGGGTGTCACACCTGGGTCCTTGCTTCCTTGAATAACCACCTTGGAACATTTTCCTAAGCATATTTCTCCCTCTGAAAAATTTCTGAAATTTTTAGTAACTTCAAACAAAAATAAACCAAACTCAACAAAATTGATAGCAACTACTCTTACAAGTGCCTAGAGCCTATATCATGCATTAGAAATATTTGGAACCATATAAATTTGACATGCAAGCTCAAGAACATGGTCACCTAGGCAGCACAAATTTGCAATGAATAGAGCACTAGAACAAAAACTAATTGGACCAATGGAGGAGTCACATACCAAGGAGCAATCTCCCCAAGCAGTTTTGTGAGAGGTGCTTTGAGCAAGGAGATCGAAAATTACAGCAAAATGAACTAGAACTCGTGCTTGGGCTGGATTATTGGTGTTTGTGGGAGGAAGAAGGAGTGTATGGGTGCAGGAATAAGTGGAGGAGGGCCACCGTGGGCCCACGAGGCAGGGGGCGCGCCCTCCACCCTCGTGGCCAGGTGCTTGCCCCTCCTGCTGTGTTCTGAGTGCCAGATATTCTCAAATATTCTAGAAAAAATCATATTCCATTTTCAGGGCATTTGGAGAACTTTTATTTTCGGGGTATTTTTATATTGCACAGATAAATCAGAAAACACACAGAAAAATACTATTTTTCCTTTATTTCAACTAAATAACAAAAAGTAGAAAGAGGGTACAGAAGGTTGTGCCTTCTAGTTTCATCCATCTCATGCTCATCAAAAGGAATCCACTAACAAGGTTGATCAAGTCTTGTTAACAAACTCATTCCGAATAACATGAAATCGGAGAAATTTCGAATAACACTATGTTACCTCAACGGGGATATGCACATCCCCTATAATAAGAATATCATATTTCTTCTTGACAGTAGGAAGAGGAAATTCAAAACCTCCAAAAATAATCGATGGAATTTTTCCAATAGAGTTGATACTATGAACTTGAGGTTGTTTCCTCGGAAAGTGTACCGTATGCTCATTACCATTAACATGAATAGTGACATTGCCTTTGTTGCAATCAATAACAGCCCCTGCAGTATTCAAAAAATTTCTTCCAAGAATAATAGACATACTATCGTCCTCGGGAATATCAAGAATAACAAAGTCCGTTAAAATAGTAACGTTTGCAACCACAACAGGCACATCCTCACAAATACCGACAGGTATAGCAGTTGATTTATCAGCCATTTGCAAAGATATTTCAGTAGGTGTCAACTTATTCAAATCAAGTCTACGATATAAAGAGAGAGGCATAACACTAACACCGGCTCCAAGATCACATAAAGCAGTTTTAACATAGTTTCTTTTAATGGATCATGGTATAGTAGGTACTCCTGGATCTCCAACTTTCTTTGGTATTCCACCCTTAAAAGTGTAATTAGCAAGCATGGTGGAAATCTCAGCTTCCGGTATCTTTCTTTTATTAGTAACAATATCTTTCATATACTTAGCATAAGGATTCATTTTGAGCATATCAGTTAATCGCATACGCAAAAAGATAGGTCTAATCATTTCAGCAAAGCGCTCAAAATCCTCATCATCCTTTTTCTTGGATGGTTTGGGAGGAAAAGGCATGGGTTTCTGAACCCATGGCTCCCTTTCTTTACCATGTTTCCTAGCAACAAAGTCTCTCTTATCATAACGTTGATTCTTTGATTGTGGGTTATCAAGATCAACAGCAGGTTCAATTTCTACATCATTGTCATTACTAGGTTGAGCATCATCATGAACATCATCATTAATATTATCACTAGGTTCATGTTCATTACCAGATTGTGTTTCAGCATCAGAAATAGGGATATTATTTGGATTCTCAGGTGGTTCAGCAATAGGTTCACTGGAAGCATGCAAAGTCCTATCATTTTTCTTTTTCTTCTTTTTAGAAGGACTAGGTGCATCAATATTATTTCTCTGAGAATCTTGCTCAATTCTCTTAGGGTGGCCTTCAGGATACAAAGGTTCCTGAGTCATTCTACCAGTTCTAGTAGCCACTCTAACAGCATAATCATTTTTCTTACTATTCATTTCATTGAGCAAATCATTTTGAGCTTTAAGTACTTGTTCTACTTGAGTGGTAACCATAGAAGCATGTTTAGTAATGAATTTAAGTTCACCTCTAACATTAGCCATATAATCACCCAAGTGTTCAATCATATAAGCATTTTGTTTTAATTGTCTACCAAAATAAGCATTGAACTCTTCTTGCTTAACCACAAAGTTATCAAACTCATCCAAGCATTGGCTATCAATTTTAGTAGGAGGGATTTCAGCTTTATCATATCTATAGAGAGAATTTACCTTTACTACCTGTGTCGGGTTATCAAGACCATAAGCTTCTTCAATAGGTAATGGATTAGGATCATATATTTCTTCAACAGGCGGTAAATTAAGACCATGTATTTCTTCAATAGGAGGTAAATTCTTAACATCTTCAGCTTTAATACATTTTTCTTTCATAGATTTCTTTGCCTCTTGCATATCTTCAGGACCGAGAAATAGAACACCTCTCTTCTTCGGAGTTGGTTTAGAAATAGGCTAAGGAATTGGCTCAGGAGCTGGCTCAGGAAGTGTCCAATTATTTTCATTTGTAAACATATTATTCAATAGAATTTCAGCTTCATCCGGTGTTCTTTCCCTGAAAATAGAACCAGCACAACTATCCAGGTAATCTCTGGAAGCATCGGTTAGTCCATTATAAAAGATATCAAGTATTTCATTTTTCTTGAGAGGATGATCAGGCAAAGCATTAAGTAACTTGAGAAGCCTCCCCCAAGCTTGTGGGAGACTCTCTTTTTCAGTTTGCACAAAGTTGTATATTTCCATCAAGGCAGCTTGTTTCTTATGAGCAGGGAAATATTTAGCAGAGAAGTAATAGATCATATCCTAGGGACTACGCACACAACCAGGATCAAGAGAATTAAACCATATCTTAGCATCACCCTTTAATGAGAACGGAAATATTTTAAGGATATGAAGGTAGCGAGATTTCTCATCATTGGTGGACAGCGTGGCTATATCATTTAATTTAGTAAGATGTGCCACAACAGTTTCAGATTCATAGCCATGAAAAGGATCAGATTCAACCAAAGTAATTACATCAGGATCAACAGAGAATTCATAATCCTTATCGGTAACACAGATAGGTGAAGTAGCAAAAGCAGCGTCAGGTCTCATTCGATCATTAAGAGATTGCTGCTTCCATTTAGCTAATAATCTCTTGAGCTCATATCTATCTTTGCAAGCTAAAATAGCTAAAGAAGCTTCTTTATCAAAAACATAACCCTCAGGAATAACAGGCAAGTCTTCATCATCACTTTCATCAATATAATTAGTTTCAATAATTTCTTTCTCTCTAGCCCTAGCAATTTTTTCATCAAGAAATTCACCAAGTGGCACAGTAGTATCAAGCATAGAAGTAGTTTCATCATAAGTATCATGCATAGCAGAAGTGGCATCATCAATAACATGTGACATATCAGAACGAATAGCAGAAGCAGGTTTAGGTGTCGCAAGCTTACTCAAAACAGAAGGTGAATCAAGTGCAGAGCTAGATGGCAGTTCCTTACCTCCCCTCGTAGTTGAGGGATAAATTGTTGTCTTAGCGTCTTTCAAGTTCTTCATAGTGACCAGCAGATATAAATCCCAAGTGACTCAAAGAATAGAGCTATGCTCCCCGGCAACGGCGCCAGAAAATAGTCTTGATAACCCACAAGTATAGGGGATCGCAACAGTTTTTGAGGGTAGAGTATTCAACCCAAATTTATTGATTCGACACAAGGGGAGCCAAAGAATATTCTCAAGTATTAGCAGCTGAGTTGTCAATTCAACCACACCTGGATAACTTAGTATCTGCAACAAAGTATTTAGTAGCAAGTAGTATGATAGTAGTGGTAACGGTAACAAAAGTAATGGTAGCAAAAGTAATATTTTTGGTGTTTTGTAGTGATTGTAACAGTAGTAACGGAAAAATAAATAAGCGAAGAACAATATGTGAAAAGCTCGTAGGCATTGGATCGGTGATGGAGAATTATGCCGGATGTGGTTCATCATGTAACAATCATAACATAGGGTGACACAGAACTAGCTCCAATTCATCAATGTAATGTAGGCATGTATTCCGAATATAGTCATACGTGCTTATGGAAAAGAACTTGCATGACATCTTTTGTCCCACCCTCCCGTGGCAGCGGGGTCCTAATGGAAACTAAGGTATATTAAGGCCTCCTTTTAATAGAGTACCGGAACAAAGCATTAGCACATAGTGAATACATGAACTCCTCAAACTATGGTCATCACCGGGAGTGGTCCCGATTATTGTCACTTCGGGGTTGCCGGATCATAACACATAGTAGGTGACTATAGACTTGCAAGATAGGATCAAGAACTCACATATATTCATGAAAACATAATAGGTTCAGATCTGAAATCATGGCACTCGGGCCCTAGTGACAAGCATTAAGCATCGCAAAGTCATAGCAACATCAATCTCAGAACATAGTGGATACTAGGGATCAAACCCTAACAAAACTAACTCGATTACATGATAAATCTCATCCAACCCATCACCGTCCATCAAGCCTACGATGGAATTACTCATGCACGGCGGTGAGCATCATGAAATTGGTGATGGAGGATGGTTGATGATGACGATGGCAACGAATCCCCCTCTCCGGAGCCCCGAATGGACTCCAGATCAGCCCTCCCGAGAGGTTTTAGGGCTTGGCGGCGGCTCCGTATCGTAAAACGCGATGAATTCTTCTCTCTGCCTTTTTTCTCCCCGAAAGCAAATATATAGAGTTGGAGTTGAGGTCGGAGGAGCTCCAGGGGGCCCACGAGGTAGGGGGGCGCGCCCTAGGGGGGCACCCTCGTGGCTAGGGTGTGGGCCCCTTGGTCTTCATCTTTTGCAAGGATTTTTTATTATTTCCAAATAGACGTTCCGTGAAGTTTCAGTCATTCCGAGAACTTTTGTTTCTGCACATAAATAACACCATGGAAAGTCTGCTGAAAACAGTGTCAGTCCGGGTTAGTTCCATTCAAATCATGCAAGTTAGAGTCCAAAACAAGGGCAAAAGTGTTTGGAAAAGTAGATACGACGGAGAAGTATCACCAAACTATATGATTTTGTAGGGATGAACTTTCTTTGGTCATGTTATTTTGAGAAGACATAATTGCTTAGTTAGTATGCTTGAAGTATTATTATTTTTCTGTCAATATTAAACTTTTATCTTGAATCTTTCGGATCTGAATATTCAGGCCACAATTAAGAGAATTACATTGAAAATTATGCTAAGTAGCATTCCACATCAAAAATTCTATTTTTATCATTTACCTACTCGAGGACGAGCAGGAATTAAGCTTGGGGATGCTTGATACGTCTCCAACGTATCTATAATTTTTGATTGTTCCATGCTATTATATTTTCTGTTTTGGATGTTTAATGGGCTTTATTATACACTTTTATATTATTTTTGGGACTAACCTATTAACCGGAGGCCCAGCCCAAATTGCTGTTTTTTTTGCCTATTTCAGTGTTTCGAAGGAAAGGAATATCAAACGGAGTCCAAACGGAATGAAACCTTCGGGAACGTGATTTTCGGAACAAACGTGATCCAGAGGACTTGGAGTGGACGTCAAGCAATCAACGAGGAGGCCACGAGGCAGGGGGCGCGCCTACCCCCCTTGGGCGCGCCCTCCACCCTTGTGGGGCCCTTGTAGCTCCACCAACCTACTTCTTCCTCCTATATATACCTAAGTACCCTGGAAACATCAGATACAGAGCCAAAACCCTATTTCCACCGCCGCAACCTTCTGTACCCGTGAGATCCCATCTTGGGGCCTTTTCCGGCGCTCCGCCGGAGGGGGCATCGATCACGGAGGGCTTCTACATCAACACCATAGCCTCTCCGATGATGTGTGAGTAGTTTACCTCAGACCTTCGGGTCCATAGTTATTAGCCAGATGGCTTTTTCTCTCTCTTTGGATCTCAATACAAAGTTCTCCTCGATCTTCTTGGAGATCTATTCGATGTAACTCTTTTTGCGGCGTGTGTGTCGAGATCCGATGAATTGTGGGTTTATGATCAAGAGTATCTATGAACAATATTTGAATCTCCTCTGAATTCTTTTATGTATGATTGGTTATCTTTGCAAGTCTCTTTGAATTATCAGTTTGGTTTGGCCTACTAGATTGATCTTTCTTGCAATGGGAGAAGTGCTTAGCTTTGGGTTCAATCTTGCGGTGCTCGATCCCAGTACAGTAGGGGAAATGACACGTATTGTATTGTTGCCATCGAGGATAAAAAGATGGGGTTTATATCATATTGCATGAGTTTATCCCTCTACATCATGTCATCTTGCTTAAAGTGTTACTCTTGTTTTATGGACTTAATACTCTAGATGCATGCTGGATAGCGGTCGATGTGTGGAGTAATAGTAGTAGATGCAGGTAGGAGTCGGTCTACTTGTCACGGACGTGATGCCTATATACATGATCATACCTAGATATTCTCATAACTATGCTCAATTCTATCAATTGCTCGACAGTAATTTGTTCACCCACCGTAATACTTATGCTATCTTGAAAGAAGCCACTAGTGAAACCTATGGCCCCCGGGTCTATTTTCCATCATATTAATCTCCCGCCAACAAGCTATTTCTGGCACCGTTTATTTTGCTTTCCTTACTATTAGTCTTTATCACAAAAATACCAAAAATATTATCTTATCATCTCTATCAGATCTCACTTTTGCAAGTGGTCGTGAAGGGATTGACAACCCCTTTATCGTGTTGGTTGCAAGGTTCTTATTTGTTTGTGTAGGTGCGTGGGACTTGAGCGTGGTCTCCTACTGGATTGATACCTTGGTTCTCAAAAACCGAGGGAAATACTTACGCTACTTTACTGCATCACCCTTTCCTCTTCAAGGGAAAACCAACGCAGTGCTCAAGAGGTAGCACTAACTCATTAGTCACATTGCTTGCAAGGCTTATCATGATGTGCATTACCGGGAGGGCCCAGAGATACCTCTCCGAAACTCGGAGTGACAAATCCTAATCTTGATCTATGCCAACCCAACAAACACCTTTGGAGATACCTGTAGAGCATCTTTATAATCACCCAGTTACGTTGTGACGTTTGATATCACACAAGGTATTCCTGCGGTATCCGGGAGTTGGATAATCTCATAGTCAAAGGAATATGTATAAGTCATGAAGAAAGCAATAGCAATTGAACTTAACGATCATTATGCTAAGCTAACGGATGGGTCTTGTCCATCACATCATTCTCCTAATGATGTGATCCCATTCATCAAATGACAACACATGTCTATGGTTAGGAAACTTAACCATCTTTGATTAACGAGCTAGTCTAGTAGAGGCTTACTAGGGACACTGTGTTTTGTCTATGTATCCACAGATGTATCAAGTCTCCGGTTAATACAAGTCTAGCATGAATAATAAACATTTATCATGATATGAGGAAATATAAATAACAACTTTATTATTGCCTCTAGGGCATATTTCCTTCAGCCTCCCACTTGCACTAGAGTCAATAATCTAGTTCACATCGTCATGTGATTTAACACCAATTGTTCACATCTTTATGTGATTAGTGCACATCGCCATGTGACTAACACCCAAAGGGTTTACTAGAGTCAATAATCTAGTTCACATCGCTATGTGATTAACACCCAAAGAGTACTAAGGTGTGATCATGTTTTGCTTGTGAGAGAAGTTTAGTCAACGGGTCTGTCACATTCAGAGTCGTATGTATTTTGCAAATTTTCTATGTCTACAATGCTCTGCATGGAGATAATCTAGCTAATTGCTCCCACTTTCAATATGTATCCAAATTGAGACTCAATGTCATCCGGATCGGTGTAAAACCTTGCATTACGATGAACTCTTTATTACCTCCATAACCGAGAAATATTTCCTTAGTCCTCTTAGGTAACTAAGGATAACTTTGACCGCTGTCTAGTGATCCACTCCTGGATCACTATCGTACCCCCTTGCCAAACTCATGGCAAGGTACACAATAGGTCTGGTACATAGCATAGCATACTTTATAGAACCTATGGCTTAGGCATAGGGAATGACTTTCATTCTCTTTCTATTTTCTACCATGGTCGTGTTTTGAGTCTTACTCAACTTTACACCTTGCAATATAGGCAAGAACTCCTGCTTTGACTGTTCCATTTTGAACTACTTCAAAATTTTATCAAGGTATGTACTCATCGAAAGTCTTTATCAAGCGTCTTGATCTATCTTTATAGATCTTGATGCCCAATATGTAAGTAGCTTTCACCGAGGTCTTTCTTTGAGAAACTCCTTTCAAACACTCCTTTATGCTTTCCAGAAAATTCTATATCATTTCTGATCACCAATATGTCATTCACATATACTTATCAGAAAGGCTGTAGTGCTCCCACTCACTTTGTTGTAAATACAGGCTTCACCGCAAGTTTGTATAAAACAATATGCTTTGATCAACTCATCAAAGCGTACATTCCAACTCTGAGATGCTTGCACCAGTCCATAGATGGATCGCTGGAGCTTGCACACTTTGTTAGCACCTTTAGGATTGAGAAAACCTTCTGGTTGCATCATATACAACTCTTCTTTAATAAATCCATTAAGGAATGCAGTTTTGACATCCATTTGCGAGATTTCATAAAATGCGGCAATTACTAACATGATTCGGACAGACTTTAAGCATCGATACGAGTGAGAAAATCTCATTGTAGTCAACACCTTGAACTTGTCGAAAACCTTTTGCGACAATTTGAGCTTTGTAGATAGTAACACTACTATCAGCGTCTGTCTTCCTCTTGAAGATCCATTTATTCTCAATGGCTCGCCGATCATCGGGCAAGTCAATAAAAGTCCATACATTGTTCTCATACATGGATCCTATCTCAAATTTCATGGCCTCAAGCCATTTATCGGAATCTGGGCTCATCATCACTTCCTCATAGTTCGTAGGTTCGTCATGGTCTAGTAACATGACATCCAGAATAGGATTACCCCACCACTCTGTGCGGAACATGCTCTGGTTGACCTACGAGGTTTGGTAGTAACTTGATCCAAAGTTTAATGATCGTTATCATTAGCTTCCTCACTAGTTGGTGCAGGCACACAGAAAACTGTTTTCTGTGATGAGCTACTTTCCAATTCGAGAGAAGGTACAATTACCTCATCAAGTTCTACTTTCCTCCCACTCACTTGTTTCGAGAGAAACTCCTTCTCTAGAAAGGATCCATTCTTAGCAACAAAGATCTTGCCTTCGGATCTGTGATAGAAGGTGTACCCAACAGTTTCTTTCGGGTATCCTATGAAGACGCACTTCTCCAATTTGGGTTCGAGATTATCAGGATGAAGCTTTTTCACATAAGCATCGCAACCCCAAACTTTAAGAAACGACAACTTAGGTTTCTTGCCAAACCACAGTTCATACGGTGTCGTCTAGACGGACTTAGATGGTGCCCTATTTAAAATGAATGCAGCTGTCTCTAATGCATAACCCCAAAACGATAGTGGTAAATCGGTAAGAGACATCATAGATCGCACCATATCTAATAAAGTACGGTTACGACGTTCAGACACACCATTACGCTGTGGTGTTCCAGGTGGCGTGAGTTGTGAAACTATTTCACATTGTTTTAGATGAAGGCCAAACTCGTAACTCAAATATTCGCCTCCGTGATCAGATCGTAGAAACTTTATTTTCTTGTTACGATGATTCTCCACTTCACTCTGAAATTCTTTGAACTTTTCAAATGTTTCAGACTTGTGTTTCATCAAGTAGATATACCCATATCTTCTCAAATCATCTGTGAAGGTCAGAAAATAACGATACCCGCTGCGAGCCTCAACACTCATCGGACCGCATACATCAGTATGTATTATTTCCAATAAGTCAGTGGCTCGCTCCATTGTTCCGGAGAACGGAGTTTTAGTCATCTTGCCCATGAGGCATGGTTCGCAAGTATCAAATGATTCATAATCAAGTGATTCCAAAAATCCATCCGTATGGAGCTTCTTCATGCGCTTTATACCAATATGACCTAAACGGTAGTGCCACAAATATGTTGCACTATCATTATCAACTTTGCATCTTTTGGCATCAATATTATGAATATGTGTATCACTACGATCGAGATTCAATAAACCATTTACATTGGGTGTATGACGATAGAAGGTTTTATTCATGTAAACAGAACAACAATTATTCTCTAACTTAAATGAATAACCGTATCGCAATAAACATGATCCAATCATATTCATGCTCAATGCAAACACCAAATAACATTTATTTTGTTCCAATACTAATCTCGAAGGTAGAGGGAGCGTGCGATGGTGATCTTATCAACCTTGGAATCACTTCCAACACACATCGTAATCTCGCCCTTAACTAGTCTCTGTTCATTTCGCAATTCCTGTTTTGAGTTACTAATCTTTAGCAACTGAACCGGTATCAAATACCCTAGGGTTACTATGAACACTAGTAAATTACACATCAATAACATGTATATCAAATATACCTTTGTTCACTTTGCCATCCTTCTTATCCGCCAAGTATTTGGGGTAGTTCCGCTTCAAGTGACCATTCCCTTTGCAGTAGAAGCACTCGGTTTCAGGCTTAGGTCTAGCTTTGGTTTTCTTCACGGGAGTGCGATTCGGCTCGAAGCTACGTCGGTATTTCCCCAAAGAGGAAGGGATGATGCAGCATAGCAGCGGTAGGTATTTCCCTCAGATATGAAACCAAGGTTATCGAACCAGTAGGAGAACCAAGCAACACCAAGTAAACAGCCCCTGCACACAGATAACAAATCCTCGCAACCCGACGTGTTAAAGGGGTTGTCAATCCCTTTTGGGTAAAGGCGCCTCAAGATAGGCAAACGGACATGAGATAAAATTGTAGTAGATTGATAGATCGAACGCCAAATAAAATAAATAAGAATAAAACACAGCAAGGTATTTTTGTATTTTTAGTTTAATAGATCTAAAAATAAAAGCAAAAGAAAAGTAGATCGCGAAGGCAAATAATATGAGAAAGAGACCCGGGGGCCGTAGGTTTCACTAGTGGCTTCTCCCGAGAAAAATAGCAAACGGTGGGTGAACAAATTACTGTTGGGCAATTGATAGAACTTCAAATAATCATGACGATATCCAGGGAATGATCATTATATAGGCATCACGTCCAAGATTAGTACACCGACTCCTGCCTGCATCTACTACTATTACTCCACACATCGACCGCTATCCAGCATGCATCTAGTGTATTAAGTTCATGGAGAAACGGAGTAATGCAATAAGAACGATGACATGATGTAGACAAGATCTATCTATGTAGAGGTAGACCCCATCGTTTTATCCTTAGTAGCAACGATACATACGTATCGGTTCCCCTTTTGTCACTGGGATCAAGCACCGTAAGATCGAACCCACTACAAAGCACCTCTTCCCATTGCAAGATAAATAGATCAAGTTGGCCAAACAAAACCCAAATATCGGACAAGAAATACGAGGCTATAAGCAATAATGCATAAAAGAGATCAAAGAAACTCAAATACTTTCATGGATATAAAAAGATAGATTTGATCATAAACTCAAAGTTCATCCGATCCCAACAAACACACCGCAAAAGGAATTACATCATATGGATCTCCAAGAGACCATTGTATTGAGAATTCAGCGAGAGAGAGAGGAAGCCATCTAGCTACTAACTACAGACCCGAAGGCTGATGACCCACAAGTATAGCGGATCAATTTTAGCTCTTCTCGATAAGTAAGAGTGTCGAACCCAACGAGAAGCAGAAGGAAATGACAAGCAGTTTTCAGTAAGGTAATGTCTTCAAGTGCTGAAACTATAAGTAACGAGTAGTTTGATAGCAAGATAATTTTTAACGAGTAAGTAACGATAGTAACAATAAGTATGCAGCAAGGTAGCCCAATCCTTTTGAGGCAAAGGACAAGCCAAAACGGTCTCTTATGATAAGCAAAGCGTTCTTGAGGGTACACGGGAATTTCATCTAGTCACTTTCATCATGTTGGTTTGATTTGTGTTCGCTACTTTGATAATTTGATATGTGGGTGGACCGGTGCTTAGGTGCTGTTCTTACTTGAACAAACCCCCTACTTATGATTAACCTTCCCGTAAGCATCCGCAACTACGAGAAAAGTATTAAGAATAAATTCTAACCATAGCATTAAACTCTTGGATCCAATCGGCCCCTTAGGGAGTAGTGCATAAACTGGGGTTTAAGTTTCTGTCACTCTCGCAACCCACCATCTATTTACTACTCCACAATGCATTCCCTTAGGCCCAAATATGGTGAAGTGTCATGTAGTCGACGTTCACATGACACCACTAAGGGAATCACAACATATATACTATCAAAATATCGAACACATATCAAGTTCACATGATTACTTGCAACATGATTTATCCCGTGACCTCAAGAACAAAAGTAACTACTCACAAATAATTAACATTCTCATGATCAGAGGGGTATTAATATGCATAATGGACCTGAACATATAATCTTCCACCAAATAAACCATATAGTAATCAACTACAAGATGTAATCAACACTACTAGTCACCCCCTAGCAACAATCTATAGTTCCGGTAACAAGATTGAATACAAGAGATGAACTAGGGTTTGGGATGAGATGATGCTAGTGAAGATGTTGATGGAGATTGCCCTCCCCAAGATGGCAGAGTTGTTGATGAGGATGATGACGATGATTTCCCCCTCCGGGAGGGAAGTTCCCCTGGCAGAATCGCTCCGCCGGAGGGCAAAAGTGCTCCTGCCCAAGTTCTGCCTCAAGACGGTGGCGTTTCGTCCCGAAAGTCTTCTCCTTATTTTTTCTAGGTTAAAATCACTTATATACCAGAAGATGGGCATCGGAGGTGGGCCGAGGAGGCCACAACCCACCAGGGCGCGCCAGGGGGGCCTAGCACGCCCAGGTGGGTTGTGCCCACCTGGTGGCCCCCCTCTGGTGTTTATTGGCTCCACTATTTCTTAAATATTCCATAAAAAATCCTCGTGGAGTTTCAGCTCATTTGGAGTTGTGCAGAATAGGTGGCCTGAAGTAGCTTTTTCAGGTCCAGATTTCCAGCTGCCAGAATTCTCCCTCTTGGCGTGTACCTTGCAAATTATGATAGAAAAGGCATTAGAATTACTCCAAAAAGCATTATTATGGATAAAAACATTGTAAATAACAGTAAGAAAACATGATGCAAAATGGACGTATAAACTCCCCCAAGCTTAGACCTCGCTTGTCCTCAAGCGAAAACCGAAATCGAAAAACATGTACACATGCTTTGAGAGAGAGGTGTCGATAAAAACAAAATACGGACATAGAAGCATCATGTTGATTATTATAACAGCAACAAATTTAAACATAAAACTTTTATCATAGAACTTTTATCATACACTTCCCACGAATAAGTCATAGTTCATCACACAATCAAACTATAAAGCAAAAACTCTATTAGAAACCAACAAACTATGTTCTCAGTCAACTTTGCAACTACAATTCATCATCTTTTCAGGAAGGGTCACGTGTCGGAGCCTTTAGGCAAGTCCACATACTCAACCATCATATAGTCTTCTATGATTACTAACACTCACCTTGTACACATGAGCAAAACGTTTCAACCGGACACATAGAAAGATAGGGGCTTATAATTTCGCCTCCCAACATACTCACCTCAAGGGTGATGTCAACAATAATAACTCATGCTATCTATATTCAACTGGACATATGTGCCTAGATCTTTCCTCACCACATGAAGCTTGCCAAAAGAGAAAAATAAAAGGGAATAGAAGGTAAAATTTGACTCTTTGCGTAAAGTAAATACATAAAAGTAAAAGATAGGCCCTTCGCAGAGGGAAGCAGAGGTTGCCATGCGCTTATTTGTTTGCATGCTCAATCCCTTAGTGCAAGAGAATGTCACATTGTATTGCCCCTTAAGATGACAATCTTTATTATGCAGTCTGTCTCTTTTATTCTTTGTCATCTAAGTTCGTACAACGCTCGATTTTCTCTTACACTAAATGATCTCACATATTTAGAAGCAATTTTTATTGCCTTTTTGCACCGATGACAACTTACTTGAGGGATCTTGTTCAATCCCTAGGTAGGTATGGTGGACACTTGAAAAAGATTTGGGTTTAAGGGTTTTTGGATGCACAAGTAGTATCTCTACTTAGTGCGGAATTTTTGGCTAGCAAAGATAGGGGGCAAGCATCACATGTTAAAGGATCTATGACAATATGACTTCTATGTGAATATAAACATACATAAACCATTAGGTTGTGTTCCTTGTCTAACGTCAACAATTTTGGCATATAATATTTTGATGAGGGCTCACAATCACAAAAGATTTCTAGGATGGTATATTTATATGTGAATCTTCCCATCCCTTATTAATTCTTGGATGAGTTGCATAATTGACTAATGCTATGTTTGTCAATCTCTAATAAAATTTTCTTACTTATACTTTTCCTTATGTGGTGCTATCACCTACCATAGGATTAGTATATGATCTTATTGATTTATTTCCTTTCTTTTATTTGCAACATGAAAGTAAAGAAAGTAAAAAAAACTCAAACTAACTTTATTATATAACTTGCACACGATAACTTGATAGATCACTAAGCAAAACACTCAAAGAAGAAAAGATCGAACTAAACTTTATTCATCTAAGAAAAAGATTGAACTAAGATAAGTAAAAGCAGAAAGGAGTACTATTCAGCATACCAAGGAGTACTATTAGCAACATTTATTGCAGCTAACTGCTCATCAGGAAAACTATCATCAATAGGAAGTGGGTCATCAAGCACATTTTCAAGCCTAGACAAGTTATCAGCTACGGGGTTCTCAGCTCCTTTTCTGTCAATGATATGTAAATCAAATTCTTGTAACAAGAGAACCCAACGAATAAGTCTAGGTTTAGCATCTCTCTTTTCCATAAGATATTTAATAGCAGCATGGTATGTGTGAACAGTTACTTTGGAATCAACAATATAAGGTCTAAACTTATCACAAGCAAACACCACTGCTAAGAATTCTTTTTCAGTAGTACCATAATTCTTTGAGCACTATCTAGAGTTTTACTAGCATAATGAATAACATTCAATTTCTTATCAACTCTTTGTCCTAGAATAGCACCAACAACATAATCACTAGTATCACACATAATTTCAAAAGGCAAGTTCCAATCAGGTGGTTGAATAATAGGTGCAGAGATTAAGGCTTTCTTGAGTGTTTCAAAATAGTCATCATAAAAAACAAAAGGAACATCCTTTTGCAAAAGACTAGTGAGAGGCCTAGAAATTTTAGAGAAGTCTTTAATAAACCTCCTATAAAAACCAGCATGACCTAGGAGACTACGAATACCTTTGATGTCCTTGGGACATGGCATTTTCTGAATTGCTTCAACCTTGGCTTGGTCCACTTCAATACCTCTTTCAGAAATTTTATGATCCAAGACAATGCCTTCATTAACCATAAAGTGGCACTTCTCCCAATTCAAGACAAGATTTGTTTGTTCACATCTCTGCAAAACTTGACCAAGATTGCTTAAACAATCATCAAAAGACTTCCCATAAACAGAAAAGTCATCCATGAAAACCTCAACAATCTTTTCACAAAAGTCTGAGAATATAGCCATCAGGCATCTTTGAAAGGTAGCAGGTGCATTACATAAACCAAAAGGCATACGTCTATAAGCATAGGTTCCAAAAGGACAAGTAAAAGTAGTCTTTCTTGATGAGGTTGAGAAACAGGTATTTGTGAAAAGCCAGGATATCCATCAAGGAAGCAAAAGTGTGTGTGCTTAGATAATCTTTCAAGCATTTGATCAATAAAAGGCAAAGGGTAATGATCTTTTCTAGTTGCTTTATTTAATTTTCTAAAATCAATCACCATTCTATAGCCTGTAACAATTCTTTATGGAATAAGCTCATTCTTATCATTAGGAACAACATTTATACCTCATTTCTTAGGGACACAATGAACATGACTTACCCATCTACTATCAACTATAGGATAAATTATACCTGCTTCCAGAAGTTTTAAGTTAATACATTGCAGAATATGACGTTGTGCTGTAGTGGGTAGGTTCACCACACCACTGGATTACGGATCAAGAACAGAAGCATACATGAAGTGCAAAAGAAGATCACTTGCTCTGTATAGTTTAATTTACCTGGTATGAAGAAGGAACTTGGTTCTACAACTGAAAACTTAAATTGAGAAGGACAAACTTTTGTTTATGAACTACATAATAAACTTTAAACATGAAATTTGATGCAAACACCAAAAATAAACAGCTGTTGCAGTCATGCCTAACCAAATATACACAACAAAGTTTGAAGGCTTGAGAAGGACAAACTTACATTATTGGTGAAGACAGGCTCTATAAAGCCCTTGTCCATGCCGATGGGGGGGGGCAATTCAAGAAGTTTACCACAGAATCTTCTTCATAAGCATTGCCTTTATTCTACATTTTGTTAAGAGTAAATATAGATATGATAATATAAGAAAAAATGGAGAATATTTAAGATAAGATCAAGAGTGATGCTACATAACCAAGTAGCTATAAATGTAAGTACAGCGATACAGGCAAAAGGTACAACCAAGAGCAATGCACAACTAAACTTCTTCAGTACCATCGGTGTTATCCAACCTTATGGTAAGAGTAAATATAGATCTGATGTGTAGAAAATGGAGGGCAAAGGAAAATAAGCTGCAGAGTGATGGTACATGAACAACTACCTGTCAATATAAGTACACTGATAAAGGACAGCAAGTACTTACAAGAACAATCCAGAGCTAAAAAAATTCATTGGCATTGGATATATTCTACACTAATGTAACCATTTATACAGATCAGATAATTTGGAGCGAACAATTGATAAGCAAGCTATCATGCATACTGCAGTCACATAATGAACCAGGTATGTATGCAAGTACAGTGATACAGGACAACAGGTACTAACAAGAGCAAAGCAACGGGCATCATATTTGCGATATCCTGTCGTTCTTTTCAAACCGGAATTCTTCTTCGAGCAGATTTCCTGCAAAAAAGATTCGTAAGGCACATGCAGAAAAGTAGAAGTTCAAATTGTCATGTGATTTCATAGACAGTACCTCATCCTGGGAACGAGGCCAGTGCATAACAAGGTTTTTCCATTCAATGTCTTATAAATTTAGCACAGGAGACTTCACCGGAAATTCGTTTATAGACTTGCCATCAAAGTGTGATTTCCTCGGGTAACACCGATACTGCTGCAATGCTTCCTTGAAAAGCACAAGCAAGCTTTGCTCGTCATGACTATCCAAATTGACCCTCGCCCACTTACAACAATGTAATGTAAATCATTGATGTGTTCAATAAGCAGAAAACAAGAAAATAATAACCATGAATAATAGCACTTACACGTAAGTTGGACAGGAAGATGTGAAAATGGTGTTTATCTTCACTATAATCTTCCCATGATGGGAATATATGCACGGAGTCCCTAACAACATTGAAAGCATTGTCTTTTAAACTGGGAATAACTGGAATGGGGTTCCAATCTGCAGGAATTAGCCGTCTCTGCAGTTGGGATAGGTCTTCGACCGGTGGACTTGCTGTACTTTTTGCTGGAGTGGGATTTTTCTGTGGTACGGCTGGTGCTATGGCAACTGAAATCGGTATACCTTTTGCTGGAGTGCAGGTCGTGTGTGGTGGGGCTAGTGGTGTGGCCAGTGAAGTATGGGTACAGTCTGCTGGAGTCGGTCCTACGTTTTGTGTCACTGGTTGTACAACCAATATTAAGTGGGGTGCTGTCTGATTTCTCCGTCACCACCACGTTTTTCAAGGACTTTGCTGGTGCTCCTTCAGGTTCGGCAATCACCCTCTTCCTTTTTGATGTCTGATGCACAAGAACAACATTTGAGTGGAAAAACATGGTATGATGACAGATGGAATATGTATTGATAATGGATGGGCATGGCATCTCGACATATATGATGAGTAAACTAAGCAGATGGCGGTGCAACAAAGTAGAAGAAATGCAAGACAACATATGCAAGATACGCGCAATCAATAAAACCTTGCCAAATTAGAACAAGCACCTTGATGGGTGAACAGGACATGCCATCTGCCTTTGACTCCTCGAGGTTAGAATAGTCATTATGATCATATTCTGAACAAGAATCAACAGGTGGGGAGCATATGAGTTTCATTGCATCCAGAATGGCACTCAATGCCTTGGTGCCAATTTTGTAAGTCATTGCAGTGTTTAGCTTCAAGACTGGACTGCTGCTAGTGCGACACAAAGCAGCTACACAGATCATAGTGTAGATATAATGGGAAAACCGTAAGCATCATAGTAAAATCAGCAAAGTGGAACTTGCTGGAATATATGTGCTAGTATTGCCGGTACGGCTAGAAAGGCTTCAGATACCAGATCTCTTCAACTGAAGGTGCAGTACTGTTAATACCAGTGTAACTCTCAAAGGCGACATAGCTCCCCACATTTCCTTGCTATTCTTATAGGATTCAAGTGGGCAGGCCACTACAAAGCCTATTCCCATGTTTACAAAATCCTACGAATCAAAGAGGCCCGAAGAGTTCAAAGTGTCCATCACAACCGACCGTATAGACCTCTACACTACAAATGTCCCTGCTCATCTTCACTACAAGGAACATACTGTACTACTATCGTACTCCCTCCGTTCCAAAATATAAGTCTTGGTAGAGATTTCCACTATGGATCACATACAGATGTATCCAGATACATTTTAGAGTGTAGATTCACTCATTTTGCTCCATATGTAGTCCATGGTGGAATCTATACAAAGACTTGTATTTAGGAATTGAGAGAGTACTTATTAAAGAAGAACGGAAGAGGAACATGCTAAAGAAGAGCAAGCAGATTTTGGATAATAAAATGTTCGTTGCGCAGTGCCCACACATGATGAACCAGAGCGCATTAAGAAAGCAACTCCCTGTTGTCTCTCTATATGTGGTGCACGTGCTTTTCGAAAGTAAAGTAGGAACATTAGCTGACCAATTAAATGTTATCTGTTTTAGTAATATCAGCATCATATCAGATTCGTACTTGAGCAACAAGTTTGGAATTATGAGTGGCACGTTGTTTAGCTTGATGGATTCAGGAGCAGTGCTAAGAAGGTACGATGATGGTACTGAATATAAAGGCATGTCTGCATGCAAGTCGCATGACTTTTGTCATTTGGGTCAGTCGACCATTTCAGGCGGTTGGATGAAGATCCTACGTCTCCTAACCCTTCTTCTTCCTCGTCTCCGATTCTTCCCATACAGAACACCGCACGGGCCGCCGGCCAGACCACCGGCCCCCACCGCCTGTGTTCCACCCCCACCCCCGCCCCCACCCGCGTCGAGTTTTCTTCATTCGGCGAGGCCCCACCACCGCCCCCCACAACCACCGTCCCCACCCGAGCCCCTTCGTTCGCACCGGCGAACTCCGGCGAGCTCTGAAAAATCGACTGACCCAATTTTGAAATTTAATCTACTGTGATTTAACTAGTGTGGAATATAAAAGGGGAAAACCAGAAGCATTGGGAGTATAGTGTTGAGCGTGCCATGGCAGATCTGAAGGTGCAAACCGGACAAAGGCAACTTCGCAACCAATGTTTGCTTTCAACTAGCAAGTAAGTGATGGACAAGAAATCAGAGTAAAGTAGTGGCGATCTATTTTCTTGCTGCGATAAATAAGTTGAGCAGATACGAAAGAGTACCACCTCTGGTGCGGCGCCGTGTATGCATCTGCTGAGAATTTGATGGTGCTGCGGTAGAGAAGGCTGTCGGTGGCGTGGAAGCAGATCTAGGAGGGTAGACGGTGGCGGCGGGGCGCGGTGGACGAGGCGGTCGTAGGAGCGGCGCCGACAAGGTGGACGACGGCGGGGATAAAGCGAGAGGACGGGATGCAAGGATCCCGGTCCGAAGCTGTGGATGAGAGAGGTCGATCTCTTGTAATGGACGGCGGCGTCGGGGTATCAGCTCCGGCATGGTGGAGGAGGACGGCGGTGGATGGGGTGGCGGACGGAGGAGGCTGGGGTGGAGAGGGTGTTTTGGCGCCCACAGAGTACGAATGGGGAAATGGAGGTAGAGAGGAAGGGGGGAACCATGTCTTCAGGGCGCGCTTGTCTCAAATGCGAGGAAATTTACAAACTTAGCCCCCGTTTCAAATTTCCTACATCACAGCAATATTAGTCGGTTGGGGATAGGACGATAATCTCGCATACACCGAATATTTGCCGACGAGAGTTTGTTTTGGCGCCCACCGTGTATGAATCGGGGAGGGAGTCGATTTCGGCCGAGGACACACTGTGTTTTGGCGCCCACCGTGTATGAATCCGGGTGAGAGGCGGTTATGTCACGTTTGAGTGAAATTACAAACCTACCCCTATTGAAACCTATAGAAATCGTGCAGATAGGCTTTGCGTGGCAGGGATAGGCAGTAGTAATTTCCATCTCGTAGATTTTGGTTTCGGGCGGTTACTGCGACTTTCCGCGCTTCATTCAAATTTTTACAGAGTGCACATTTACCGTGCCAACTCAATTCAAATCCTGTTTGTATTCTATTTTTTTCGGGCGGGATCCATTTTGATTGGAATAAAATTCTATATACATCATTTTTTATATATACTTTCAAAAGCACAACAAAGAATTCTGCTCCTTTATATGTATAATATGATTTACAAATACAATAATCTCAAAATCATAAGGTTGAATTCAAAAATATTAAACCAAATTATGTTCTACTAAAATGTATGGATCAGTAATATCTACATATTAAATAACATAGATGCGCGTGAATTAATATGAGTATGCATGTTTGATAGATCAATTTTGGTTCGAGTATGGATTACATGTATCATCATCTCGAATTCAAATATTTGAATCCCTTTTATGTTCACTCCTTTCACACCCATCACTCTCGCATGCATGCTCCTTCATGTAGCTATCACTCTCTTTTCTCCAGCTCACCCGCACGCTCACTTCATGTTTCTCCTATCCTTGCAAACATGGTCTCTCGGCATCTCCCTTGAGAAGTGTCACACTCTCCCTATCATTATACATTACACGGTTTTCATTATCTCTCACGTCTCTACCGTTCTCTGGTATCACTAGGTACCTAAGCTTTCTTTTTCACCGCCACACACACAGTCTCCACTCGTCTTTCACTTTGTCTTTCTCTCTATGGGATTCTCTCTCACACCCTATATGTCTCTAGATATGACTCATACCACTAAAATTACTCTCTCTCTCTCCTGTAGACACAACATTTGTTGCGGTCTCCTTTTCGTCTCCATCCCAGACTGACATTATTCATTTGTTTACCAATCAAACAAACTCCCCCCTCTCTCTCACACACACACACAACTCCTGCTTCCACTCCCCTTCCCGACTACCGTCTCTCTCACACTCACACAAAACTCTCGCTTTCGCACCCCCGACTCGTATTTCTCTCACAAACATTTATCGACTAGCCTCTAGATAGGTTTATACACCCGCACACTCGTGCTTCCACTATCGCATACATGTCTCTCTCCCGCTCCTTGTATCTATGTAGATTTTTGTTCCCTTCTTGAGACACGTCCTCTCGATCGTGCACACACACACACTATCGCCTCATTTTAAGCTGATACCTCTCGCACACACACTCTTTGTGTCTTTGTCACAAATGCACTCCGTCCTCCTCCTCTCTCCGTCTCTCTCTCACACACATGGGCTTTTTGCAACAACTAGCAAGATGCCCATGCGTTGCACGGAACATCAAGATGCATTGGTATGAGTAGTTTATCTTGTGGGAGAAAAGGATGAACGAGGGAAGGCCTTATTTGCAAGTGTGGAGAGGGGTGTGGGTATCTTTTTTGCAAAATTGCCATAGTTTCCTTCCTATCCGTCAGATATAGATCGAACGGCCTATATTGCAGGATGGCAGGCACACGATCATCACCGACTATGCTTTTTATAAGAGTAGGGATAAAAAACAGAGTAGGTGATGATGGTGGGCCTGCCATCCTGCAATATAGGCCGTCCGATTTATATCTGACGGATAGGAAGGAAACTATGGCAATTTACGCGCAGTCCTCTCCACATTTGCAGATAAGGCCTTCCCTCGTTCATCCTTTTCTCCCACAAGATCTTGATGTTCCGTGCAACGCACGGGCATCTTGCTAGTAAGAGTAGAAATTAGACATATACCACTTCTGGAATCTTGAAACCAACAACATTCCTCCCTTATCTCATCAAAACCGCCAAAGGAATATATTTTGAGTGAAACATAACATATTTTTAGTGATACGTATTTCAAAACTAGACTTTTTTTCTATCAAATCGGTGAATATGTATTTATCTACTCTGATCGTGTGGCAACGCATTGGCACATTGCTAGTAGTTATTATAATTTTTTGGACACCAGACAAATGGTGGAGTACATATACGAAGAGAAGAGGCGCACGCACGCAGTCGGTCTCTCGCTGTCTCGCACACATGAGTGTTACGTAAAGGCAACATTAACAAATAAACCCTAAAACCATAGGTGCACGATTGCTGCATTCGCGGGTACCGGGTACGTGGTGGAGCGCACCTTTGTAGGAATAGTCGGCTCGCGTGATAATTTAATCCGTAGGAGTTGATGGTCGGGACCACAGGTGAACGACTTGGAGGCGGCGGCTCGCCAGTTGCCACAGATCGAGTAGCCACGTTTAAAATATCATTTTTTTAGCGGGGTTAAGAGTTCCGATTTTCAATGGCGCGTTATAAGTACTAAGTAGTGTTTAGAACGATTGGTATGGAGCGAAAATGGAATTCATAGTACTACGTACCTCCTTGGCGTATGGTTGTATGGGTTTATGTTGCGAGATGTTGAACCTGGTAGTTCTAGAGCAAATACTATGGTTTAGATTTAGATGTTGGTTTTTAGTAATGAAAATCGGAAGGGGGAAACCCTTCTTTGATTAAAAAAACTACTACCTCCATTCTAGTTTACTAGTCCCCATCATATTTTGGGTCAAAGTTTCTCCATGAATTTTACTTGTAAAATGTGAATGGAAAATGAGATTTTGTTATACCCAAACATAAAGGACTGGAGGGAGTGATTGCTCTGACATGGACGCGACCTCTCATAGCGCAGGCATTGAACCGGGGCGCCGACCAAGAGGGCCCCACTCGCTGCAGGCCCGGTTGAACACGCCTCCTCGCCGCATGCAACCGGCTTCAGACTGCCCCGCCTGCCTTCATTGAATCCGCGCGTGTGCCGGCAACACGTCCTTTCGCGAGCCGGCCGGCATTTTAGAACACAAAAAATGACCAAAATATAATTAATTATGCATGGTCTTGAATTGTTGTGCTCGCACTGGTAGCAGGAACTAGAGGTTTTTTCTTTATTTATAACTCTCCTCAATTTTTTTGGCTTTGAAGCGAATCATGGTTGTGGACATTATGTATGAATGTGCAGATATCTGTGAACATGAGTTTGATGTGGAAGTTGAACTTGGAATGTCGGGCTTGCGCCTGAACTATACCATGTCCAATGCTTCGTCTATTATTGTTTGGAAGTAATTGCTGTTATTACATGACCCGAAAAAAAAATATTTTGTGCCACATCAGTAGATGCACGGACGTCACAACAGGCATGCTGACTGGATAAACATTTGAACCTAGCTATTATGAAGGAAATTTTGTATTGACAACAATTTTAGATAGCAGGAGACGCCTAGCCTGCTCTGCCTCTGCTAGCTTATTTCTGGCTTCTTCCATCTCTTGTTTGGAATGGGTGAAGAGAGCATCTGATTGCTCTTTTCGCTTCTTCAGGAACCTAGCTACATTCTCAAGGGCTGCTGCACGCTTTCTTTCAACCTTTACTAGAGCCACGAGGACACGAACAGCTGACGACTCCACCTGGCTTGTGTGTAATCCAGCATCATCTGGGAATTTGCACCTTGTGTCTAATCCAGCATCATTAGGGAACTGGCACCTTGTGTGTAATCCAGCCTCATTTTGGAAACATGATCTCGAGGTTGACCATACTTCCCTCCTCGCAGGAACTACATCCTGACATGAAGTTACTTCTTTTTAGATCAATACTCAGAGCAACCCAGAACTATTTAGTAGAAGCCAGATAAACAGAACTCGGAGAAGTGAATTCGAAAGGAAAAGATATAAAAACAGACTACAAGGTGAGAACACCCACTTCCTACATCAAGCTAAAAACGAAAGCATTAGGATGATTAAGACTCTTCTTATTACACATCCAAGACCATGAGGCTTAAGAGAAACAGAAACTACAACACATACACATCGAAGAACACGAGGCTAAACGAAAGTAATTGAAAGGGTGTTACTTACCAAAGCTCATTTTATAGGTTCGGTGCAGCTCCTCTTTAACTTGCCACGCTCCTTGAAGATGTCCCCGATATCCCGTGTTTGGTCTTCATTGCTCCTCTGCATGTTCGCACTCGTGGTTTTAAAATATCAACATGGCAAGAAAAATATACTACTAGTAATACTTGCACATCTTGTGGGCAACATTAAAGCACTCATCTGCCATGTTAGAGCATCTCCAACAGAATCGCAATGCGCGGCGCTTTAAAAAAGCGTTTATAGTGCTGAGATCGAGAAGTAGAGATAGAGAGTAGAGGATAGTTCTCAGCATAGATAGATAAAAAAAATAGATTATTCAACTACTCCTCGTCGTCTGACTCCTCCTCGGTGATGTACTCCTCCGACGTCTACTGTAGGCGTGAAGATACCGATCGTCGTCGGATTCCCAGGGCGACACTGCTCCTAGCCTCATGTTGAATTGAGCGTCCGCTTTTCGCCTACGCTTGTCCTCGTGATAGGCGGTTCGCTCCGCCCTCCTCTTATCCCTCTCTGCCCTCCTTTGCGCGTAGAACTCGCGCTCGTTGATGATGTCATGTGGGAAGCGTTGGCGCCACATCGCCATGGCTTCCTCGTCAATCTCGGCGATGCCGAGACGGTGCTCCCACCTCCGGTTGTCGCGACTATCCTCGTCGGTAATAAGCCGCGGCGGAGGCGTGAGCTCCTGTGCCCGCTCCCGCGTCGGCATGTTGGGGAAGTTCAATGTTCTATGAGGCCATCGGAGGCGCCACGCCGCCGCATCGTACGCGCGGGCGGCCTCGTTGGCGGTGTCGAAATTGCCGAGGCCGAGGCGCATCCCGCAACCGGATCTCGGCGGAGAAGCCGCCAAAGGGGCACGCGTGGACGCCGCGGTATCTGCTACCTCTTGAGCACTGCGTTGGTTTTCCCTTGAAGAGGAAAGGGTGATGCAGTAAAGTAGCGTAAGTATTTCCCTCAGTTTTTGTGAACCAAGGTATCAATCTAGTAGGAGACCACGCTCAAGTCCGACGCACCTACACAAACAAATAAGAACCTCGCAACCAACGCGATAAAGGGGTTGTCAATCCCTTCACGATCACTTACGAGAGTGAGATCTAATAGATATGATAAGATAATATTTTTGGTATTTTTATGATAAAGATGCAAAGTAAAATAAACGGCAATAAAAATAACTAAGTGTTGGAAGATTAATATGATGGAAAATAGACCCGTGGGCCATAGGTTTCACTAGTGGCTTCTCTCAAGAGCATAAGTATTACGGTGGGTAAACGAATTACTGTCGAGCAATTGATAGAATTGAGCATAGTTATGAGAATATCTAGGTATGATCATGTATATAGGCATCACGTCCACGACAAGTAGACCGAAACGATTCTGCATCTACTACTATTACTCCACACATCGACCGCTATCCAGCATGCATCTAGAGTATTAAGTTCATAAGAACAGAGTAATGCTTTAAGTAAGATGACATGATGTAGAGAGATAAACTCATGCAATATGATATAAACCCCATCTTTTTATCCTCGATGGCAACAATACAATACGTGCCTTGCTGCCCCTGCTGTCATTGGGAAAGGACACCGCAAGATTGAACCCAAAGCTAAGCACTTCTCCCATTGCAAGAAAGATCAATCTAGTAGGCCAAACCAAACTGATAATTCGAAGAGACTTGCAAAGATAACCAATCATACATAAAAGAATTCAGAGGAGATTCAAATATTGTTCATAGATAATCTTGATCATAAACCCAAAATTCATCGGATCTCGACAAACACATCGCAAAAGAAGATTACATCGAATAGATCTCCAAGAAGATCGCGGAGAACTTTGTATTGAGATCCAAAGAGAGAGAAGAAGCCATCTAGCTAATAACTATGGACCCGAAGGTCTGAGGTCAACTACTCACACATCATCGAAGAGGCTATGGTGTTGATGTAGAAGCCCTCCGTGATCAATGCCCCCTCCGCCAGAGCGCCGGAAAAGGCCCCAAGATGGGATCTCACGGGTACAGAAGGTTGCGGCGGTGGAAATAGGGTTTTGGCTCTTGTTCTGATGTTTCCAGGGTATATGGGTATATATAGGAGGAAGAAGTACGTCGGTGGAGCAACGTGGGCCCCACGAGGGTGGAGGGCGCGCCTGGGGGGTAGGCGCGCCCCCTGCCTCGTGCTTTCCTCGTTGGTTGCTTTACGTAGACTCCAAGTCCTCTGGATCACGTTTGTTCCGAAAATCACGTTCCCGAAGGTTTCATTCCATTTGGACTCCGTTTGATATTCCTTTTCTGCGAAACACTGAAATAGGCATAAAACAGCAATTCGGGCTGGGCCTCCGGTTAATAGGTTAGTCCCAAAAATAATATAAAAGTGTATAATAAAGCCCATTAAACATATAAAACAGAATATAATATAGCATGGAACAATAAAAAATTATAGATACGTTGGAGACGTATCAAGCATCCCCAAGCTTAATTCCTGCTCGTCCTCGAGTAGGTAAATGATAAAAACAGAATTTTTGATGTGGAATGCTACTTAGCATAATTTTCAATGTAATTCTCTTATTTGCGGTATGAATATTCAGATCCGAAAAGTTCAAGACAAAGGTTTAATATTGACATAAAAATAATAATACTTCAAGCATACTAACTTAGTAATTGTGTCTTCTCAAAATAACATGGCCAAAGAAAGTTATCCCTACAAAATCATATAGTCTGGCTATGCTCTATCTTCATTGTAACATCCCAAAATTCTAAATTTTGGAATGTTATAATAACAGATAGATTGGATTGATTGTTTGATTGATTGACTGAAAGTGAGTGAATTCGAAATCTTTTGAAAGTTAAATGAGAGGGAATAAAAGGACTTTCCCAAACTTTTTTATGATCTCCATGAATTCAAATTCTTTTCACCACAAAACCGTGGAGAGAAGATGACATGACTTCTTCCATTTATTTAAATGAAAAGGGGTGTTGAAAATATTTGAATTTCATTTGAGAATATTTCCAATTCTAAAACTTTATGCAACTCAATGATTTTCACGAGCGAAGATAAAATGACTTCTTCAAAACATATGAAATATGAGTTGGGAGTTTCAAAGGATATATTCAAAGTCCCATTGAAATTATTTTTCAATATTGGAGTTATTTGAGTTTTATTCAAATTATTTTTCTCCACAAATAAAATATACAGAAATTAGGGTAAAATGATTCCCTACATCAGAAAATTGGAGAAAAAGAAATTTGAAATCATTTGGCTATTTTTAAAATGATTTTTATTGGATTTTATTAAGGTAGTAGCACTGTTTGATTTATTAAAATTTGTGTGGATTTTATTTGACTTTACAAAAATGTCCACGTTGTAGGAAATCTTTTTCTGAAAATTTTGATATATTATATGCCTATATAATATTTTTAATTATTTCGTTTTATTATTTTCTTTGTCTGAGAAATGTTTTATAAAAAAAACTCTCTCTTCGCCCCCTGGGCCGGCCCAGTTCGCCAGGCCACGGCCCAGCCGGCCCACGCCGCTCGTCCCCGAGCCCCGAGCGGGACTCCTCCCGCGGCACGCCGCCGCACCGCCTCGGCGTCCGTGCCCCAGCCGGACACCGCCGCCTCCTCCTATCCCTCCTCCACGCCACCTCCTCGCCCCCCTCTTAAATAGCTCCGCCCCGACCCCCTCTCTCTGCTCCCGCCGCCGCCCGCTCCCGCATAGCCGCCGCCGCCGGCGAGATCCGCCGCCTCGCCCCGCGCTCCACCGGCGCGCTCGGCCGCCGCCACCACCGCCAACGGGTCCGCCGCTCAGCGCCGCCCCTCCCCGTCCGCTCCGCCCTCGCCGCGGGCCACCAGAGCCGCCGCTCCGGTCGAGCCCGAGCTGCCCGCCGCCCTTCTCCGACGCCGGCGAACCCCGCCACCGCCGACCCGGTCCGCCGCCGAAAAACCGTTGGTTTTCGTCGAAATTCCGAACCGGTAATAAACCGCTTTGTTTTTTTTGTTTTTCTTTTCAAAAACCCTAGATCGGTTTTCTACAGAAAACCTAGATCTGTTTTTTTAAATTTTAGTTAAACAACGAACGTCCACTGTTTAGGTCTTATAAACGAGCGTTCGTTATTTAGCCTTTTCGTTTTCTGTTTATTTACGCCAGGGACCTAGTTGTAGTTATTTTATTTACAGATTAGTCCCTGATTTTTAAACGATCACTACTTTTTACTCGTTTGCCCAAATCCAACGAAACCAACGCCCACGTCTTCGTTATGATCCCCTCTATCCAGTAAAACAACTTAAACATGTTTTTGAAAATTTAAAATTTGTTTTCAAACAGATTTGAATTTGAATCTTCTTTTGATCATAACTTAAGTTCCGTAACTCCGTTTGAGTTGATTCTTTTTGCAAATCGAAGCTCTTGACCTAAACTTTCTGATAAGGCCAAATTCACATAATTTTGGTACTGTTAGAAATTGTTTTATGTTGCAAGAGTTATTTGCTTCGTTTTGATGTTTTCCGAAGTGTCTTCTTCGTTCTTCTCGATCTTTTGAGTGATTGCTTATGTGTGGTTACTATTGCTTGCTTACGATAGATTGACCGGAGTGTGACGAGTAGATCTATCAAGAGTTTTGAGTGCGAATCATCTTCATCAACATTGCAGGCAAGTAACACTTTGATCATACTTTTCCATACCCAGTTTTATTGCATTAGATCTATTCCTCAAACAATTGCATGATTAGGATCTGATTAAATTGTGGGAACTGGGAAGTAGTTGAGGTAGTACCTATTACCTGTTTTCTATTCAAACCCTTGGGAGTTACTTCTACGTTGCTTTTATTATTGCCATGTTATGCTCGTAGACGTGGATTGGGTTTGAGAGATATTCATGACAGATGTGAGATGTTTATTAATGGTTCAACTTAAGGTGGCAACTAAAACTCACATCTGGGTGGATTGAGGCACCTGGAGAAACCAGTGTTGCCTGTTTGTATAAGGACCGCCACCTAGGCTCAAAGGGATCATAAGATTATTCATGCTAGAAACTTCCGTGTGCAGCCACAAGCTATTATGGGCTCTAGCATAGTTGAGTAGGTTACAAGATCTCTTGAAGAGGTGGGCTAGCAGATGTAGGGGAAAGTAGGTGTACCGGTCCACCCAGAGTAAAGAGTGACTGTTCCTGAAAGACTGTGTCTCGGTCATCCGTTTCTCAAACATCATGCAGTGCGAGAATCAAGCGGAGGCGATCGAGTCTTGTGGGGAAAAGTGCGCAAACCTCTGCAGAGTGTACAAACTAATCATGGTTAGCCGTGTCCTCGGTTATGGACATCTTGAGTATCTAGTTCTTGGATTATCCCGTTGATCTCATCATGTTACTTTAATTAATCTTGTTGGGTTAATGATGTTACTTAATTGGGATTGAGATGCTGTCAACCATCTCAATGTTTCACAACCACGATGATAGTTAAATAAAATTTATTCCTTTGAAGTAGGGAAAAATTGGCTTTTCGCAAAAACATTATAACCATAGAGCTTTTCCACCAGCCATATATGCATGTAGTGATAGCCTTTGTTCATCATTTCTCTATGGTGTGAAATTGCCAGCATATTCCATGTGCTGACCCGTTTTCGGGCTGCAACGTTTCATGTTGCAGGATATCTTACGACGAGTAAGTGATTCGTTAGGGTTACGATTTCTACACTCAACTTTGCCGTTGGTGTTGATGGGAATCCACAACCTTGTTACTTCCGCTATTTGGATTGAGGTAATAGTATTTACGTTATTTTATACATGTGATTTACCTCTGCTATAAATCCTCGAGTACTGTGTGTGTCAGCATACCGATCCAGGGATGACACTTAAGCACAGAGACTTGATCCATTCGGGTCGGGTCGCTACATTCATCACACAAAGTATTTAATCATGCACAACCCCGATGATAAGCCAAGCAATTGTTTCATACTTTTGTTGTTCTCAAACTTTTCACATCTTCACGCAATACATGAGCGTGAGCCATGGATATAGCAGTTATATGTGGGATAGAATGGTGGTTGTGGAGATGACAAAAAAAGAGAAGATAGTCTCACATCAACTAGGTGTATCAACGGGCTATGGAGATGCCCATCAATAGATATCAATGCGAGTGAGTAGGGATTTCCATGCAACGGATGCACTAGAGCTATAAGTATATGAAAGCTCAACAAAAGAAACTAAGTGGGTGTGCATCCAACTCGCTTGCTCACGAAGACCTAGGGCATTTTGAGGAATCCCATCATTGGAATATACAAGCCAAGTTCTATAATGAAAAATTCCCACTAGTATATGAAAGTGATATCATAGGAGACTCTCTATCATGAAGATCATGGTGCTACTTTGAAGCACAAGTGTGGAAAAAGGATAGTAGCATTGTCCCTTCTCTCTTTTTCTCTATTTTTTTCTTCTTTTTCTTTGGGCCTTTTTTTTATGGCCTCTTTTTTTCGTCCGGAGTCTCATCCCGACTTGTGGGGGAATCATAGTCTCCATCATCCTTTCCTCACTTGGGACAATGCTCTAATAATGATGATCATCACACTTTTATTTTCTTTACAACTCAAGACTTACAACTCAATACTTAGAAAAAAAATATGACTCTATGTGAATGCCTCCGGCGGTGTACCGGGATATGCAATGAATCAAGAGCGACATGTATGAAAGAATTATGAACGGTGGCTTTGCCACAAATACGATGTCAACTACATGATCATGCAAGGCAATATGACAATGATGGAGCGTGTCATAGTAAACGGAACGGTGGCAAGTTGCATGGCAATATATCTCGGAATGGCTATGGAAATGCCATGATAGGTAGGTATGGTGGCTGTTTTGAGGAAGGTATATGGTGGGTGTATGATACCGGCGAAAAGTGCGCGGTATTAGAGAGGCTAGCAATGGTGGAAGGAAGAGAGTGCGTATAATCCATGGACTCAACATTAGTCATAAAGAACTCATATACTTGTTCCAAAAATCTACAAGTTATCAAAGCAAAGTATTACGCGCATGCTCCTAGGGGGATAGATTGGTAGGAAAAGACCATCGCTCGTCCCCGACCGCCACTCATAAGGAAGACAATCAATAAATAAATTATGCTCCAACTTCATCACATAACGGTTCACCATACGTGCATGCTACGGGAATCACAAGCTTTAACACAAGTATTTCTCAAATTCACAACTACTCAACTAGCATGACTCTAATATCACCATCTTCATATCTCAAAACAATTATCAAGCATCAAACTTCTCATAGTATTCAACACACTCATAAGAATTTTTTTACTAATCTTGGATGCCTATCATAATTAAAGCAAATTACCATGCTGTTTTGTAGGACTCTCAAAATGATATAAGTGAAGCATGAGAGAACAATAGTTTCTATAAAACAAATCCACCACCGTGCTGTAAAAGATATAAGTGAAGCACTAGAGCAAAAACTATATAGCTCAAAAGATATAAGTGAAGCACATAGAGTATTCTAATAAATTCCGAATCATGTGTGTGTCTCTCAAAAGATGTGTACATCAAGGATAATTGTGGTAAACTAAAAAGCAAAGACTCAAATTATACAATACGCTCCAAGCAAAACACATATCATGTGGTGAATAAAAATATAGCTCCAAGTAAAGTTACCGACGGACGAAGACGAAAGAGGGGATGCCTTCCGGGGCATCCCCAAGCTTTGGCTTTTTGGTGTCCTTAGATTATCTTGGGGTGCCATGGGCATCCCCAAGCTTAGGCTCTTTCCACTCCTTGTTCCATAATCCATCAAATCTTTTACCCAAAACTTGAAAACTTCACAACACAAAACTTAACAGAAAATCTCGTGAGCTCCGTTAGCGAAAGAAAAGAAAACACCACTTCAAGGTACTGTAATGAACTCATTCTTTATTTATATTGGTTTTAAACCTACTTTATTCCAACTTCTCTATGGTATATAAACTCTTTTACTAGCCATAGATTCATCAAAATAAGCAAACAACACACGAAAAACAGAATCTGTTAAAAACAGAACAGTCTGTAGTAATCTGTAACTAACGCAAACTTCTGGAACTCAAAAACATCTACCAAAATAGGAAGACCTATAAATTTTTTTTATTGATCTATTGCAATTGGAATCAGTATTTTATCACGTTCTGGTGATTTTTAACAATTGTTTTCGTGAACAGAAAGTTTCTGGAATTTTCAGCAAGATCAAATAACTATCATCCAAGAAGATCCTATAGGTTTAACTTGGCACAAACACTAATTAAAACATAAAAACAAATCTAACCAGAGGCTAGATCAAATATTTATTCCTAAACAGAAGCAAAAAGCAAAAAAAAACTAAAAATAAAATTGGGTTGCCTCCCAACAAGCGCTATCGTTTAACGCCCCTAGCTAGGCATAAAAGCAAGGATAGATCTAGGTATTGCCATCTTTGGTAGGCAATCCATAAGTAGATCTCATAATAGATTCATAAGGTAATTTAATCTTATTTCTAGGGAAGTGTTCCATGCCTTTCCTTAACGGAAATTGGAATCTAATATTCCCTTCCTTCATATCAATAATTGCACCAATCGTTCTAAGGAAAGGACTACCAAGAATAATAGGACATGAAGGATTGCAATCTATATCAAGAACAATGAAATCTACGGGCACATAATTCCTATTTGCAACAATAAGAACATCATTAATTCTTCCCATAGGTTTCTAGATAGTGGAATCCGCAAGGTGCAAGTTTAAAGAGCAATCATCAAATTCGCGGAAACCTAACAAATCACACAAAGTTTTGGAATCGTGGAAACACTAGCACCCAAATCACACAAAGCATAGCATTCATGATCTTTAATTTTAATTTTAATAGTAGGTTCCCACTCATCATAAAGTTTTCTAGGGATAGAAACTTCCAACTCAAGTTTTTCTTCATAAGATTGCATCAAAGCATCAACGATATGTTTAGTAAAAGCTTTATTTTGGCTATAAGCATGAGGAGAATTTAGTACGGATTGCAACAAGGAAATACAATCTATCAAAGAGCAATTATCATAATTAAATTCCTTGAAATCCAAAATAGTGGGTTCATTGATATCTAAAGTTTTGACCTCTTCAATCCCACTTTTACAAATTTTAGCATCAAGATCTAAAAACTCCGAATTTTTGGGACGCCTTCTAGGTAAAGGTGCCTCATATTCAGTCCCATCATTATCAAGATTCATATTGCAAAACAAAGATTTAATAGGGGACACATCAATAACTTTTAGATCTTCATCTTTATTCTCATAAAAACTAGAAGAACATACTTTACAAAGCAATCTTTCTTGGCACGCATCCTAGCGGTTCTTTCTTCGCACTCATCAATGGAAATTCTCATGGCTTTGAGAGACTCATTGATATCATGCTTAGGTGGAATAGATCTAAGTTTCAAATAATGAACATCAAGAGAAATTCTATCAACGTTCCTAGCCAATTCATCAACCTTGAGCAGTTTTTCTTCAAGCAAAGCATTGAAATTCTTTTTGAACTTCATAAACTCCTTAACACTAGTCTCAAATTCAGAGAGCATCCTATTAAAATTTCCATAAGAGTTTTTGTAGGAATTACCATAATTATTAGAGGAATTACTAGGGAACGGCCTAGGATTAAAGTTTCCTCTATACGCGTTGTTACCAAAATTATTCCTACCAACAAAATTCACATCCATAGATTCATTATTATTCTCAATCAAAGTAGACAAAGGCATATCATTAGGATCAGAAGAAACACTTTTAGTAGCAAATAATTTCATAAGTTCATCCATCTTTCCACTCAAAACATTAATTTCTTCTATCGCATGCACCTTTTTATTAGTAGATCTTTCGGTGTGCCATTGAGAGTAATTAACCATAATATTATCTAGGAGTTTGGTAGCTTCTCCTAAAGTGATTTCCATAAAAGTGCCTCCCGCGGCCGAATCTAAAAGATTTCTAGAAGCAAAATTCAATCTGGCATAAAAAATTTGTATAATCATCCAAAGATTCAAACCATGTGCAGGGCAATTACGTATCATTAGTTTCATCCTCTCCCAAGCTTGTGCAACATGTTCATGATCAAGTTGCTTAAAATTCATGATATCGTTTCTAAGAGAGATGATCTTAGCGGGAGGAAAATACTGAGAGATAAAAGCATCTTTGCACTTATTCCGTAAATCATGTAACATCCCGAATTTTCAATTTGGAATGTTATACATAGGTCATACCTGCATATCATATTTATTGTATCTCGTTTCGCGATCCTCGAAATTCTAAGCAACTCAAGGACCCTCGGAGAGAGTTGGGGGTTTCGCCGTTTTCATATTTGAATTTTATCAAATATTGAAACAAGGATCACTTTGGTTTTAATTGTTTTTCTCTCCGAAAATATTTCACATAAAAAAATTATATGAGAGGGGATAATATGACTTCTCCAAAATAAATGAAATATCGGAGGAAAAATATTAAAATCAAATAATTATATTTATTTGGATTTTATCGCTATTTTATTCAAATTAGAAAAATATTTTTTTTAAATTGCATTTTAGGCCAAGAAGATGTTCACCCTGTTCTAAATATTTTATTTAGACGGTGAAAATTTGTTTTGGTATTTTTAGATTTATTTTTATTTATTTTTCTTAGGATTTTGTTTTGGCGGAATATGTTTTTAAAAAACTTTCGCTTCGGACCGACTGGGCCGAAAGCCCAGCCGGCCCACTCCGCCGCGCCGTCCCCGACCCCCGGGAGGACTCCGCCTCCCGCACGCGCCGCCGGCCGCCGTGGCCGACCCGGCCTCCCCTTGCCCCTCGCCCAAGCCGCCCCACGCCCCCGCCTTTATATGTCGCCTCCCCGCCGCCTCGACCGCCACCACCTCGCCTCGCCGCCTCCCGCAGCAGCAGCCGCAACAGCCCGCAGCCGCCGTCGCCTGCGCCGCCGCTCACCGCCGCCCGCGCCATGCCCCGCTTCCCCGCCGTCGCCCGCAGCCCCGTCCGCCGGAGCCGCCGTCGCCGAAGCCGCCGCCGTCCCGATCCGATCCGGCCGCCGTTTGGTTTTTTTCGGTTAGGTAAAAACCGATCGGTTTTTTTAAAACCCTAGTTTCTTTGTTTAGATCGGCTTTGTTTCAATTTTCACGGTTCGGTTAAATAACGGACGTTCGTCCGTACGTTCGTTTTAGCGGACGCCGTTCACCCGTTAGTCACAAACAGCAAACGTTCGTTCGTTAGCCTGTTCGTCAGTTTTTCTTTTTCTAGGGTTTTTCCGCGATTATTTTCGATCGCGATCTCTGCCCTAATCTTCGTTCTAGTATAACTTTTCACTCGTTTATCGGAATCAGGCGATTCAAGCGCCTAGATCTTCGTCTCGGAGTTCTCTTTCTGTTTAACCAACTTGAACAAGATTTTGGTACTGTAAAATTTGACTTTAGTCCAGATTAGTAATCGGATCTTGTTTCTTTCGTAGTTTTAGTTTTGTTGCTCCGTTTGATTTGATTCTTTTTGCAAATCGTAGTTCTTCAGTTGAACCTTCTGGTTAGATCTTCTTATTTGAGTTTTACCCATGCATCTTTGCTTTATTGATTATGTATGCTATTGTTTGTTTGCGATAGAATTTCCGGAGTGCGAAGCGTGCTACTACGAGTCTCTAGGTTTTGCGGATCGTCAGCAAGGCAAGTAACACATTGATCATAGCCCTTTATTACCCAGTTTTTATGCATTAGTTGCACTCCTCAAACACAGCATGATTAGGGTGTGATTAACTTGTGGGTCTGGGAAGTAGATGAAGAGGTAGAACCTATTACCTGTTTTAGTATCAAACCCTTGGGAGTTACTTCTACGTTGCTTATATTGCTATGCTATGCTCGTAGACGTGGATTGGGTTCGAGTGTATCCATGACAGATGTGAGATTATTAATTAATGGTTCAACTTAAGGTGGCAACTTTAATACACCTCTGGGTGGATTGCTTGTGGGCACCTGGAGAATCCAGTGTTGTCCTAGGATATCCCGGAGTACCCGTGTGATCATCCTAAGGTCCGCCACCCAGGCTCAAAGGGATCATAATATTATTCATGCTAGAAACTTCCGTGTGCAGCCACAAGCTATTATGGGCTCTAGCATAGTTGAGTAAGTTGCATGACCTCTTCCAGTGGTAGGCTAGCAGATGTAGAGGGATGTAGGTTGGTACTTTCTACCCAGGGTTAGAGTTAATGCTTCTGAAAGACTGTGTCTCGGTCATCCGTTTCTCAAACACCATGTAGTGCGAGAAATCTAACGGAGGAGATCGAGTCTTGTGGGGAAAAGTGCGCAAACCTCTGCAGAGTGTACAATCTAATCATGGTTAGCCGTGTCCACGGTTATGGACATCTTGAGTATCTAGTATTTGGATTATCCTATTGCATCTCATCACTCTAAATTAATTTGTTGGGCCAATGATTACTTTAATTGGGATTGAGTTGGAGGAACCTTCTCAATGATGTTTCAACTTCCATGATAGTTAAATAAAATATATTCCTTTGTTGTATGGAAAAATTGGCTTTTCGCAAAACAATATAACCATAGAGCCTTACCACCAGCCAAATATGCATGTAGTGATAGCATTTATCTGCTCATTGCTCTAATGTGTTATATTGCCAGCATATTCCATGTGCTGACCCGTTTTCGGGCTGCAACGTATTATGTTGCAGACTTTTCAGACGACGAGTAAAGGTGCGATAGGCCGTCGTCGTGCATCTCAGCTATGACGTTGGAGTTGATGGACTCACTTATCTTCCAAGCCTTTCGCTGTTATCGTTTTAGATGGCCTTAAGCTATATTTATTTTCATAAGTTCTCTTTTGAGACATTCGATGTAATAAGTGTGTGATTGCTACTCTGTTATGAATCCTTCGAGTACTGTGTGTGTCAGCATTACCGATCCAGGGATGACACTGAAGCGCAGTGACTTGACTGTTTGAGGTCGGGTCGCTACAAGATGGTATCAGAGCACACGCTGAGTGTAAGACACGACCACTAAGAAAGCCATAGGTCACTCTTCTCTACTCATTTTTGACTCCTCTCCATTTTCTACTCTTTAGGATGGCGGATTCGAGGAACAAGTTTGCACAACCAGATGAAGATACCCCCTTTGGACGACACTTGAAGGAAGTCACTAGGTACCTGAACATCGGAATACCAAGCTTCACCGGGACCTACACCGCCACTCTACCAGAAGAGGAGCGTTGGATGATTCGAGTTCAAGTTCCAGGAAGGACATTCACGCCAGTCACTGAGCCCATAGAGTTTTCCTTTGATGCACCAACCTGGAGTCTAGGAAAGAGCATGGCAGCCAACATCGCCATGGGACGCATTGGTGAAGTCTATAGCAAGGATCCCAAGGACACTATCTACTAGATATGTGGGCGCCGAGATGAGCAATGGGAGATGATCAGCACCAGGAAGGGCAAGTCCATTGCAACACTCGTCCAGGAGCTAAACCAGCACATTCGACGCTAGGAGAACCAGATGTGCGCAGGCATGATAGATTTGAAGAAGGCAATGACAAGGATCACCGAGTTAGAAGAGGAACTCAAGTCTACACGCGATGGTTATGAGGAGGAAATCGCAATACTATTGGAGAAGAATGACGGCCTGATAAAGAAGATAGGAGTTTTCATGGGAGACCCCGCGCCAGGAGGAGAAGACGACGATTCCACTTGCCCGGAGAACTACATCATCATCGACGACACCAACTCCGACCCCGACGATAGTGATGATGATTTTGAAGACGAAGCTGGAGCGGACATCATGGAGTCTTCCACCGATCAAAATTTCTAGATGACCACCATATGACTAGTAGTATTCCCCCTGTATATAGCAGTAGTCTGAGCACTCTTAACATTAGTTCTAGACCGATTGTATGCCCTTGATTGATTGAGTGAGTGATATGATGTGTGTTTGTCTCATGTGCATATGGGTAGTGCTTTCTCACTAGACCTCATTCTATTCTAATCTATCCCCTCTAAACACATCAGATGCCTTCGAGACGTGACACCAGATTTGTCTTCCCACCGGAGATCACCCAGTTGATCTAGCAGCAGAATGCCTTGATGCAGATATTAGTTCAGAACCAAGGCAACAACAACAACAACCTTCCGCCACCACCTCCAGTTGACAACTTATCCCATTTTCTGAGGTTGCAACCGCTGGTGTTTTCTAGTAGCACTGAGCCAATAGTTGCGGATGACTGGCTACGCAAGATTGGAAGGGAGTTAACCACCGCAGGGTGCACAGATGCTGAGAAGGTGTGTTTTGCCGCACATCAGTTGAATGGACCAGCAGCCTCATGGTGGGAGAATTACACAACCACTTTCCCTATAGCCAATATCACTTGGGATCAGTTTCAGCAAGCATTCCGCACAGCCCATGTCTCAAGTGGAGCTATGATCATGCAAAAATGCGAGTTTCGCAACTTGCGCCAGGGAAATCGTACTGTGGCTCAGTACGTAGATGAGTTTATTAAGCTATCTCGTTATGCCCCTGATGATGTGGCCACAGATGTCGCAAAGCAGGAGAAGTTTATGGAAGGGCTGAATGATGAGATGAGCATGCAGTTGATGGTGGGAACATTTGCTAACTACCAGGAGTTAGTAGACAAGGCTCTTATGATGGAAGGGAAGCAGCAGCAGATTGAGAGCCGCAAGAGGAAGTATGGACAAGGAAGGTACAACTCAGGAGCTCAGCAGAAGCCTCGTTTAACCCCGAACTCGGGAGGATATACCCATAACCATGGAGGCCACACTCACAATGGAGGAAGTTAGCATAACCACAGTGGCCCCAAGAATGGGAATGGGAACGGAGCAAGCAACAATCAGAACCGCTCCAATCCACCCACACCCGCCAAAAGAGACCTAAGTCACATTACTTGCTTCAAGTGCGGGAAGACTGGACACTATGCCACAGAGTGCCCTGAAGCGAAGAATGGAAATGGTAATGGGAGCGCTGGGAAGAAGCCCAATCCATTCAACAAAGGACAAGTGAACCACGTTAGCGTGGAGGAGGTTGAAGAGCAGCCAGACGCAGTTATCGGTAAGTTTTTGGTTAAGTCTTTTTACCGCTCTTGTTCTTTTCGATACTGGTGCATCGCATTGATACATATCAAGGGGATTTGTGGACAAGTTTAAATTGCCAACCCAAGCCCTTAGGACACCCATGTTAGTAAGTTCACCTGGAGCAGAGTATATGGCCAGCCGAGGGTGCGACCGGATACCCTTAACCATTGGTAGCCATGTTTTCCCATCAGACCTAATAATTTTGGATTCACAAGGATTGGATGTGATATTAGGCATGGACTGGATGTCAAAGTACGGAGGAAGCATTGATTGTGCTAGTAAGTCAATTCTACTCACCACCCCGGAGGGAAAAAGGATCAAGTATGTATCCAAGCATTCACCAAGGAGAACCCAAGTAAATTCCCTCTCAGAAGTTGTTCAGGAGGAAGTGCCTGTTGTGAAGGATTACCCGGACGTGTTTCCAGAGGAATTACCAGGCATGCCACTAGATCGAGACATTGAGTTCTTGATAGAACTGTTGCCAGGCACCGGACCGATATCGAAGAGACCATACCGGATGCCCGCAAATGATCTGGAGGAGATCAAAAAGCATATTAAGGAGTTATTGGAGAAAGGTTACATCCGACGAAGTTCATCACCGTGGGGAGCCCCAGTACTCTTGGTTGAGAAGAAGGATGGATCCTTAAGGATGGTTGTTGATTATCGCGCATTGAATGAGGTGACGATCAAGAACAAGTACCCATTGCCGATGATCAATGATTTGTTTGACCAGCTGCAAGGAGCTAAAGTATTTTCAAAGATCGATCTGCGATCAGGATATCACCAGCTGAAGATTCAAGAAAAGGATATACCAAAAACAACATTCACCACTAGGTATGGGTTATATGAGTATACGGTCATGTCATTTGGACTGACTAACGCCCCTGCCTATTTCATGAGTATGATGAATAAGGTGTTCATGGAATTCTTGGATAAGTTTGTGGTGGTGTTCATTGATGATATAATGGTATACTCGAAGAACGAAGAGGAGCACAAAGAGCATTTGCGTTTAGTTATCGAGAAACTCAGGGAACATCAGTTGTATGCCAAGTTCAGCAAATGTGAGTTTTGGTTGAAGGAAGTTGGATTCCTTGGACATGTTATATCAGGAGAAGGTATAGCGGTACACCCCACCAAGGTTCAGTCAGTCACTGAGTGGTTGACACCCACCTCAGTTAGCGAGATCCGCAGTTTTCTTGGACTCGTGGGATACTACTGAAGATTCATTGAGAATTTTTCCAAGATTGTGAAACCCATGACCGAGTTATTGAAGAAGGATACCAAATTCAAATGGACGGAAGAATGTGAGGCAAGTTTTCAGGAGTTGAAGAAACGTCTGACTACAGCCCCAATACTGATTCTGCCGGATATACGCAAGGACTTCCAAGTGTATTGCGATGCTTCACGCTTAGGACTTGAGGTGTACTTATGCAAGACGGAAGAGCTGTTTCGTATGCATCTCGACAGCTTCGACCGCATGAGTTGAATTAGGGTACTCATGATTTGGAGTTAGCAGCCGTAGTGCATGCACTCAAGACTTGGAGACATTACCTTATCGGAAACCGTTGTGATGTGTACACGGATCATAAGAGTTTGAAGTACATTTTCACACAGAAGGAGTTGAACCTCAGGCAGAGGAGATGGTTGGAGCTTATAAAGGATTATGACATGAAGCTGCACTATCATCCAGGCAAGGCCAATGTCGTAGCAGACGCTCTGAGCCAGAAGAGTTATGCTAATGCCCTCGTAAGCGAAGGATTGCCAAAGGAGTTAGCAGAGGATCTCAGGGAACTATGTTTGGAGATAGGCCCTAGAGGTTTTGTTGCAGCATTGGAAGTTCAGTCTACATTGTTGGGAAACATTCGAGAAGCTCAGAAGGATGACAAAGAGATTGCGGAGATAAAAGAGAGAATGAGCAAAGGAAAGGCCAAAGGTTTTCGTGAGGATGAGCATGACACCTTATGGTTTGAGGACCGTGTTTATGTGCCCAACAACGCAGAGATCAGGAAGTTGATACTTCAGGAAGCTCATGACTCGCCATACTCGATACACCCCGGAAACACCAAGATGTATTTGGATTCGAAGGACCGTTTCTGGTGGACTGGTATGAAGAAGGATATTGCCAAGTATGTAGCTATATGTGATGTATGTCAAAGAGTGAAGGCAGAACATCAGAAGCCAGCAGGATTACTGCAGCCTATGTTGATACCCGAATGGAAGTGGGATAAGCTTGGCATGGATTTTATAACCGGATTACCCAGGACCCGATCAGGATATGATTCTATCTGGGTAGTAGTGGACCGCTTGACCAAGTTAGCTCACTTTATCCTAGTGAAAACCACATATACAAGTGCGAAGTTGGCCAAGATATACATGACCAGGATCGTATGTCTCCACGGAGTTCCGAGGACCATCGTATCAGATAGAGGAACACAGTTTACTTCAAAGTTTTGGCATCAGCTGCACCAGACATTGGGTACCAAGCTGGGGTTTAGTACAGCTTTTCACCCGCACACAGATGGACAGACCGAGAGAGTCAATCAGATTCTGGAGGACATTTTGAGAGCTTGTGCACTAGATTATGGATCTAGTTGGGATGACAACTTGCCCTACGCGGAGTTCTCATACAACAACAGCTACTAGGCCAGTTTGAAGATGGCACCGTTCGAGGCCCTGTATGGGAGGAGATGTCGAATGCCATTGATGTGGGATGAAGTAGGAGACCGTCAGTTGTTTGGATCGGATTTGATTAAGGAGTCCAAAGAGAAGGTCAAGCTGATTCGAGATAGACTGAAGGTGGCTCAGTCCCGACAGAAGAGTTATGCAGACTCAAAACGCAAGCAGGTAGCCTACGAAATAGGAGACAAAGCATATCTGTGAGTGTCACCTCTGCGAGGAGTTAAACGTTTTGGAGTTAAGGGAAAGTTAGCCCCGAGATTTGTAGGACCGTACCGTGTTTTGGAATGTATGGGAGAGGTAGCCTACAAGTTGGAGTTACCTGAAGGATTGTCAGGAGTTCATGATATGTTTCATGTATCCCAGTTGAAGAAGTGCCATGCAGAGATGGCCGATATACAGCTCAGAGATACAGTACCCCTGGAGGCAATTCAGTTGGACAGTGATCTGACCTATGAGGAGAAACCGGTCAAGATTCTTGAGTTTGCCAGCCGAGTTACACGCAGTAAGGTTATCAAGTTTTGCAAGGTTCAGTGGAGCCACCATACCGAGGATGAAGCCACCTGGGAAAGAGAGGATGATCTACGGAAAGACCACCCACACCTATTTTCTAGCCAACCCGAATCTCGAGGGTGAGATTCATCTTAAGGGGGGTAGGTTTGTAACATCCCGAATTTTCAATTTGGAATGTTATACATAGGTCATACCTGCATATCATATTTATCGCATCTCGTTTCGCGATCCTCGAAATTCTAAGCAACTCAAGGACCCTCGAAGAGAGTTGGGGGTTTCGCCGTTTTCATATTTGAATTTTATCAAATATTGAAACAATGATCACTTTGGTTTTAATTGTTTTTCTCTCCGAAAATATTTCATATAAAAAAATTATATGAGAGGGGATAATATGACTTCTCCAAAATAAATGAAATATCGGAGGAAAAATATTAAAATCAAATAATTATATTTATTTTGATTTTATCGCTATTTTATTCGAATTAGAAAAATATGCATTTTTTTAAATTGCATTTTAGGCCAACAAAATGTTCACCCTGTTCTAAATATTTTATTTATACGGTGAAAATTTGTTTTGGTATTTTTAGATTTATTTTTATTTATTTTTCTTAGGATTTTGTTTCGGAGGAATATGTTTAAAAAAAACTTTCGCTTCGGACCGACTGGGCCGAAAGCCCGGCCGACCCACTCCGCCGCGCCGTCCCCGACCCCCGGGAGGACACCCCCTCCCGCACGCGCCGCCGGCCGCCGTGGCCGACCCGGCCTCCCCTTGCCCCTCGCCCAAGCGGCCCCGCGCCCCCGCCTTTATATGCCGCCGCCCCGCTGCCTCGACCGCCACCACCTCGCCTCGCCGCCTCCCGCAGCAGCAGCCGCCGCCGCCGCCGCCCGCGCCGCGCCCCGCTTCCCCGCCGTCGCCCCGTCCGCCGGAGCTGCCGTCGCCGAAGCCGCCATCGCCGGAGCCACCGCCATTTGTTTTTTTTTCGGTTAGGTAAAAACCGATTGTTTTTTTTGCAAACCCTAGTTTTTTTTGTTTAGATCGGTTTTCGCGGTTCGGTTAAATAACGGACGTTCGTACGTACGTTCGTTTTAGCGGACGCCGTTCACCCGTTAGTCACAGACAGCTAACGTTCGTTCGTTAGCATGTTCGTCAGTTTTCCTTTTTCCAGGGTTTTTCCGCGATTATTTTCGATCGCGATCTCAGCTCTAATCTTTGTTCTAGTATAACTTCTCGCTCGTTTATCGAAATTAGGCGATTCAAGCGCCTAGATCTTTGTCTTGAAGTTCTCTTTCTATTTAACCAACTTGAACAAGATTTTGGTACTGTAAAATTTGACTTTAGTCCAGATTAGTAATCAGATCTTGTTTCTTTCGTAGTTTGAGTTTTGTTGCTCCGTTTGATTTGATTCTTTTTGCAAACCGTAGTTCTTCAGTTGAACTTTCTGGTTAGATCTTCTTATTTGAGTTTTACCCGTGCATCTTTGCTTGATTGCTTATGTATGCTATTTTTTGTTTGCGATAGAATTTCCGGAGTGCGAAGCATGCTACTACGAGTCTCTAGGTTTTGCGGATCGTCAGCAAGGCAAGTAACACATTGATCATACCCCTTTATTACCCAGTTTTTATGCATTAGTTGCAATCTTCAAACACAGCATGAGTAAGATGTGATTAACTTGTGGGTCTGGGAAGTAGATGAAGAGGTAGAACCTATTACCTGTTTTAGTATCAAACCCATGGGAGTTACTTCTACGTTGCTTATATTGCTATGCTATGCTCGTAGACGTGGATTGGCTTCGAGTGTATCCATGATAGATGTGAGATTGTTAATTAATGGTCCAACTTAAGTTGGCAACTTTAATACACCTCTGGGTGGATTGCTTGTGGGCACCTAGAGAATCCAGTGTTGTCCTAGGATATCCCGGAGTACCCGTGTGATCTCCTAAGGTCCGCCACCCAGGCTCAAAGGGATCATAAGATTATTCATTCTAGAAACTTCCGTGTGCAGCCACAAGCTATTATGGGCTCTAGCATAGTTGAGTAAGTTGCATGACCTCTTCCAGTGGTAGGCTAGCAGATGTAGAGGGATGTAGGTTGGTACTGTCTACCCGGGGTTAGAGTTATTGCTTCTGAAAGACTGTGTCTCGGTCATCCGTTTCTCAAACACCATGTAGTGCGAGAAATCCAACGGAGGAGATCGAGTCTTGTGGGGAAAAGTGCGCAAACCTCTGCAGAGTGTACAATCTAATAATGGTTAGCCGTGTCCCCGGTTATGGACATATTGAGTATCTAGTATTTGGATTATCCTATTGCATCTCATCACTCTAAATTAATTTGTTGGGTTAATGATTACTTTAATTGGGATTGAGTTGGAGGAACCTTCTCAATGATGTTTCAACTACCATGATAGTTAAATAAAATATATTCCTTTGTTGTAGGAAAAAATTGGCTTTTCGCAAAACAATATACCCGTAGAGCCTTACCACCAGCCAAATATGCATGTAGTGATCGCATTTATTTGTTCATTGCTCTATTATGTTATATTGACAGCATATTCCATGTGCTGACCCGTTTTCGGGCTGCCACGTATTATGTTGCAGACTTTTCAGACGACGAGTAAAGGTGCGATAGGTCGTTGTCGTGCATCTCAGCTGTGCCGTTGGAGTTGATGGACTCACTTATCTTCCAAGCCTTCCGTTGTTATCGTTTTAGATGGCCTTAAGCCATATTTATTGTGATAAGTTCTCTTTTGAGACATTCGATGTAATAAGTGTGTGGTTGCTACTCTGTTATAAATCCATCGAGTACTGTGTGTGTCAGCATTACTGATCCAGGGATGACACTGAAGCACAGAGACTTGACCATTTGAGGTCGGGTCGCTACAAATCAATACTATTTTTAGGCAAAGACGAAAACCAAACTTTAGCACGATCTCTAAGCGAAAACGGAAATAGCTTCAATTTAACAATATCATTGTGCACATCTTTCTTCTTTTGCATATCACACAAATCAACAAAGCTATTCAGATGGGTAGCGGCAACTTCACTAGGAAGGCCGGCGAATTGATCTTTCATGACAAGATTCAACAAAGCAGCATTAATTTCACAAGATTCATCATCGGTAAGAGGAGCAATCGGAGTGCTAAGAAAACCATTGTTGTTGGTATTGGTAAAGTCACACAATTTAGTATTGTCTTGAGCCATCATGACAAGCAAGCAATCCAACACACGAGCAAACAAGAAGCAAGAGGAAAAGAGGCGAACGGAAAAGAGAGGGCAAATAAAACGACAAGGGTGAAGTGGGGGAGAGGAAAATGAGAGGCAAATGGCAAATAATGTAATGCGAGGGATAAGAGTTTGTGATGGGTACTTGGTATGTCTTGACTTGACTTGAATCTCCCCGGCAACGGCGCCAGAAATCGCACGTTGGCGGGAGTCAAATGTTTACTTGACTTGGTGTAGCCTCCTCGGCAACGGCGCCAAAAATCCTTCTTGCTACCTCTTGAGCACTGCGTTGGTTTTCCCTTGAAGAGGAAAGGGTGATGCAGTAAAGTAGCGTAAGTATTTCCCTCAGTTTTTGAGAACCAAGGTATCAATCCAGTAGGAGATCACGCTCAAGTCCCACGCACCTACACAAACAAATAAGAACCTCGCAACCAACGCGATAAAGGGGTTGTCAATCCCTTCACGGTCACTTACGAGAGTGAGATCTGATAAGATAATTTTTTTGGTATTTTTATGATAAAGATGCAAAGTAAAATAAACGGCAATAAAAATAACTAAGTGTTGGAAGATTAATATGATGGAAAATAGACCCGGGGGCCATAGGTTTCACTAGTGGCTTCTCTCAAGAGCATAATTATTACGGTGGGTAAACGAATTACTATTGAGAAATTGATAGAATTGAGCATAGTTATAAGAATATCTAGGTATGATCATGTATATAGGCATCACGTCCGCGACAAGTAGACCGAAACGATTCTGCATCTACAACTACTCCACACATCGACCGCTATCCAGCATGCATGTAGAGTATTAAGTTCATAAGAACAGAGTAATGCTTTAAGTAAGATGACATGATGTAGAGGGATAAACTCATGCAATATGATATAAACCCCATCTTTTTATCCTTGATGGCAACAATACAATACGTGCCTTGCTACCCCTGCTGTCATTGGGAAAGGACACCGTGTTGGGAATCGTAGCATAATTTTAAAATTTTCCTACGCTCACCAAGATGCATCTATGGAGTATACTAGCAACGAGGGGAAAGGAGTGCATCTACATACCCTTGTAGATCGCGAGCGTAAGCGTTCCAATGAACGTGGATGACGGAGTCGTACTCGCCGTGATCCAAATCACCGATGACCGAGTGCCGAACGGACGGCACCTCCGCGTTCAACACACGTACGGTGCAGTGACGTCTCCTCCTTCTTGATCCAGCAAGGGGGAAGGAGAGGTTGATGGAGATCCAGCAGCACGACGGCGTGGTGGTGGATGTAGCGGGTCTCGGCAGGGCTTCGCCGAGCTTCTGCGAGACGGAGAGGTGTAGCAAGGGAGGAGGGAGGCGCCCAAGGCTGTCTCTCGCTGCCCTCCCTCCCCCCCTTTATATAGGCCCCTGGGGGGGCGCCGGCCCTGGAGATGGGATCTCAAGGGGGGGCGGCGGCCAAAGGGGGGAAGGGGGTGCCTTGCCCCCCAAGGTAAGTGGGAAGCCTCCCCACCCTAGGGTTCCCAACCCTAGGCGCATGGGGGGAGGCCCATGGGGGGGCGCCCAGCCCACTAGGGGCTGGTTCCCTTCCCACTTCAGCCCACGGGGCCCTCCGGGATAGGTGGCCCCACCCGGTGGACCCCCGGGACCCTTCCGGTGGTCCCGGTACAATACCGGTAACCCCCGAAACTTTCCCGGTGGCCGAAACTTGACTTCCTATATATAATTCTTCACCTCCGGACCATTCAGGAACCTCTCGTGACATCCAAGATCTCATCCGGGACTCCGAACAACTTTCGGGTTTCCGCATACACATATCTCTACAACCCTAGCGTCACCGAACCTTAGGTGTGTAGACCCTACGGGTTCGGGAGACATGCAGACATGACCGAGACGCCTCTCCGGTCAATAACCAACAGCAGGATCTGGATACCCATGTTGGCTCCCACATGTTCCACGATGATCTCATCGGATGAACCACGGTGTCGAGGATTCAATCAATCCCGTATGCAATTCCCTTTGTCAATCGGTATGTTACTTGCCCGAGATTCGATCGTCGGTATCCTAATACCTTGTTCAATCTCGTTACCGGCAAGTCTCTTTACTCGTACCGCAATGCATGATCCCGTGACTAACGCCTTAGTCACACTGAGCTCATTATGATGATGCATTACCGAGTGGGCCCAGAGATACCTCTCCGTCACACAGAGTGACAAATCCCAGTCTCGATCCGTGCCAACCCAACAGACACTTTCGGAGATACCCGTAGTGCACCTTTATAGTCACCCAGTTACGTTGTGACGTTTGGCACACCCAAAGCACTCCTACGGTATCCGGGAGTTGCACGATCTCATGGTCTAAGGAAAAGATACTTGACATTGGAAAAGCTCTAGCAAACGAAACTACACGATCTTTTATGCTATGCTTAGGATTGGGTCTTGTCCATCACATCATTCTCCTAATGATGTGATCCCGTTATCAATGACATCCAATGTCCATAGTCAGGAAACCATGACTATCTGTTGATCAACGAGCTAGTCAACTAGAGGCTTACTAGGGACACGTTGTGGTCTATGTATTCACACATGTATTACGATTTCCAGACAATACAATTATAGCATGAATAATAGACAATTATCATGAACAAAGAAATATAATAATAACCATTTATTATTGCCTCTAGGGCATATTTCCAACAGTCTCCCACTTGCACTAGAGTCAATAATCTAGTTACATTGTGATGAATCGAACACCCATTGCGTCCTGGTGTTGATCATGTTTTGCTCTAGGGAGAGGTTTAGTCAACGGATCTGCTACATTCAGGTCCGTATGTACTTTACAAATATCTATGTCTCCATTTTGAACATTTTCACGAATGGAGTTGAAGCGACGCTTGATATGCCTGGTCTTCCTGTGAAACCTAGGCTCCTTCGCAAGGGCAATGGCTCCAGTGTTGTCACAGAAGAGAGTCATCGGGCCCGACGCATTTGGAATCACCCCTAGGTCGGTAATGAACTCCTTCATCCAGACTGCTTCCTGTGCTGCCTCCGAGGCTGCCATGTACTCCGCTTCACATGTAGATCCCGCCACGATGCTTTGCTTGCAACTGCACCAGCTTACTGCTCCTCCATTCAAAATATACACGTATCCGGTTTGTGACTTCGAGTCATCCAGATCTGTGTCGAAGCTAGCGTCGACGTAACCCTTTATGACGAGCTCTTCGTCACCTCCATAAACGAGAAACATATCCTTAGTCCTCGTCAGGTACTTCAGGATATTCTTGACCGCTGTCCAGTGTTCCATGCCGGGATTCCTTTGGTACCTTCCTACCAAACTTACGGCAAGGTTTACATCAGGTCTGGTACACAGCATGGCATACATAATAGACCCTATGGCTGAGGCATAGGGGATGACACTCATCTTTTCTCTATCTTCTGTCGTGGTCGGGCATTGAGCCGTGCTCAATTGCACACCTTGCAATACAGGCAAGAACCCCTTCTTGGACTGATCCATATTGAACTTCTTCAATATCTTGTCAAGGTATGTACTCTGTGAAAGACCAATGAGGCGTCTCGATCTATCTCTATAGATCTTGATGCCTAATATATAAGCAGCTTCTCCAAGGTCCTTCATTGAAAACACTTATTCAAATAGGCCTTTATACTTTCCAAGAATTCTATATCATTTCCCATCAATAATATGTCATCCACATATAATATGAGAAATGCTACACAGCTCCCACTCACTTTCTTGTAAACACAGGCTTCTCCATAAGTCTGTGTAAACCCAAACGCTTTGATCATCTCATCAAAGCGAATGTTCCAACTCCGAGATGCTTGCACCAGCCCATAGATTGAGCGCTGGAGCTTGCATACTTTGTTAGCATTCTTAGGATCGACAAAACCTTCCGGCTGCATCATATACAACTCTTCCTTAAGGATGCCATTAAGGAATGCCGTTTTGACGTCCATCTGCCATATCTCATAATCATAGTATGCGGCAACTGCTAAGATGATTCGGACGGATTTCAGCTTTGCTACGGGTGAGAAAGTCTCATCGTAGTCAACCCCTTGAACTTGTCGATAACCCTTAGCGACAAGTCGAGCTTTGTAGATGGTCACATTACCATCCGCGTCCGTCTTCTTCTTAAAGATCCATTTATTTTCTATGGCTCGCCGATCATCGGGCAAGTCAGTCAAAGTCCATACTTCGTTTTCATACATGGATCCTATCTCGGATTTCATGGCTTCTAGCCATTTGTCGGAATCCGGGCCCGCCATCGCTTCTTCATAGTTCGAAGGTTCACCGTTGTCTAACAACATGATTTCCAGGACAGGGTTGCCGTACCACTCTGGTGCGGAACGTGTCCTTGTGGACCTACGAAGTTCAGTGGCAACTTGATCCGAAGCTTCATGATCATCATCATTAACTTCCTCCCCAGTCGGTGTAGGCACCACAGGAACATTTTCCCGCGCTGCGCTACTTTCCGGTTCGGAAGGGGTGACTATCACCTCATCAAGTTCCACTTTCCTCCCACTCAATTCTTTCGAGAGAAACTCCTTCTCCAGAAAGGACCCGTTCTTGGCAACGAAGATCTTGCCTTCGGATCTGAGGTAGAAGGTATACCCAATAGTTTCCTTAGGGTATCCTATGAAGACACATTTTTCCGACTTGGGTTCGAGCTTTTCAGGTTGAAGTTTCTTGACATAAGCATCGCATCCCCAAACTTTTAGAAACGACAGCTTAGGTTTCTTCCCAAACCATAATTCATACGGTGTCGTCTCAACGGATTTCGACGGAGCCCTATTTAAAGTGAATGCGGCAGTCTCTAAAGCATAGCCCCAAAATGAGAGCGGTAAATCGGTAAGAGACATCATAGATCGCACCATATCCAATAGAGTGCGATTACGACGTTCGGACACACCATTTCTCTGAGGTGTTCCAGGCGGCGTGAGTTGTGAAACTATTCCACATTTCCTTAAGTGTGTACCAAATTCGTGACTTAAATATTCTCCACCACGATCTGATCGTAAGAATTTTATTTTCCTGTCACGTTGATTCTCAACTTCACTCTGAAATTCCTTGAACTTTTCAAAGGTTTCAGACTTGTGTTTCATTAGGTAGACATACCCATATCTACTTAAGTCATCAGTGAGAGTGAGAACATAACGATATCCTCCGCGAGCCTCAACACTCATTGGACCGCACACATCGGTATGTATGATTTCCAATAAGTTGGTTGCTCGCTCCATTGTTCCGGAGAACGGAGTCTTGGTCATCTTACCCATGAGGCATGGTTCGCACGTGTCAAATGATTCGTAATCAAGAGACTCCAAAAGTCCATCTGCATGGAGCTTCTTCATGCGCTTGACACCAATGTGACCAAGGCGGCAGTGCCACAAGTATGTGGGACTATCGTTATCAACTTTACATCTTTTGGTATTCACACTATGAACATGTGTAACATCACGTTCGAGATTCATCAAAAATAAACCATTGACCAGCGGGGCATGACCATAAAACATATCTCTCAAATAAATAGAACAACCATTATTCTCGGATTTAAATGAGTAGCCATCTCGAATTAAACGAGATCCAGATACAATGTTCATGCTCAAAGCTGGCACTAAATAACAATTATTGAGGTTTAAAACTAATCCCGTGGGTAGATGCAGAGGTAGCGTGCCGACGGCGATCACATCGACCTTGGAACCATTCCCGACGCGCATCGTCACCTCGTCCTTCGCCAGTCTCCGTTTATTCCGTAGTTCCTGTTTTGAGTTACAAATATGAGCAACCGCACCGGTATCAAATACCCAGGAGCTACTACGAGTACTGGTAAGGTACACATCAATTACATGTATATCACATATACCTTTGGTGTTGCCGGCCTTCTTCTTGTCCGCTAAGTATTTGGGGCAGTTCCGCTTCCAGTGACCACTTCCCTTGCAATAAAAGCACTCAGTCTCGGGCTTGGGTCCATTCTTTGACTTCTTCCCAGTAACTGGTTACCGGGCGCGGCAACTCCCTTGCCGTCCTTCTTGAAGTTCTTCTTACCCTTGCCCTTCTTGAACTTAGTGGTTTTATTCACCATCAACACTTGATGTTCTTTTCTGATCTCTACTTCAGCTGATTTCAGCATTGAATATACCTAAGGAATGGTCTTCTCCATCCCCTGCATATTGAAGTTCATCACAAAGCTCTTGTAGCTTGGTGGAAGCGACTGGAGGATTCTGTCAATGACCGCGTCATCCGGGAGATTAACTCCCAGCTGAGACAAGCGGTTGTGCAACCCAGACATTCTGAGTATGTGCTCACTAACAGAACTATTCTCCTCCATTTTACAGCTGAAGAACTTGTCGGAGACATCATATCTCTCGACCCGGGCATGAGCTTGGAAAACCAATTTCAGCTCCTCGAACATCTCATATGCTCCATGTTTCTCAAAACGCTTTTGGAGACCCGGTTCTAGGCTGTAAAGCATGCCGCACTGAACGAGGGAGTAATCATCAGCACGCTGCTGCCAAGCGTTCATAACGTCTTGGTTCTGTGGGATTGGTGCATCACCTAGCGGTGCTTCTAAGACATAATCTTTCTTGGCTACTATGAGGATGATCCTCAGGTTCCGGACCCAGTCCGTATAGTTGCTGCCATCATCTTTCAGCTTGGTTTTCTCTAGGAACGCGTTGAAATTGAGGACAACGTTGGCCATTTGATCTACAAGACATAGTGTAAAGATTTTAGACTAAGTTCATGATAATTAAGTTCATCTAATCAAATTATTTAATGAACTCCCACTCAGATAGACATCCCTCTAGTCATCTAAGTGAAACATGATCCGAGTTTAACTAGGCCGTGTCCGATCATCACGTGAGACGGACTAGTCAAGATCGGTGAACATCTCCATGTTGATCGTATCTTCTATACGACTCATGCTCGACCTTTCGGTCCTCCGTGTTCCGAGGCCATGTCTGTACATGCTAGGCTCGTCAAGTCAACCTAAGTGTATTGCGTGTGTTCCGAGGCCATGTCTGTACATGCTAGGCTCGTCAACACCCGTTGTATTCGAACGTTAGAATCTATCACACCCGATCATCACGTGGTGCTTCGAAACAACGAACCTTCGCAACGGTGCACAGTTAGGGTGAACACTTTCTTGAAATTATTATAAGGGATCATCTTACTTACTACCGTCGTTCTAAGCAAATAAGATGCAAAAACATGATAAACATCACATGCAATCAAATAGTGACATGATATGGCCAATATCATTATGCTCCTTTGATCTCCATCTTCGGGGCACCATGATCATCTTCGTCACCGGCATGACACCATGATCTCCATCATCATGATCTCCATCATTGTGTCTTCATGAAGTCGTCACGCCAACGATTACTTCTACTTCTATGGCTAACGCGTTTAGCAACAAAGTAAAGTAATTTACATGGCGTTATTCAATGACACGCAGGTCATGCAAAATAATAAAGACAACTCCTATGGCTCCTGCCGGTTGTCATACTCATCGACATGCAAGTCGTGATTCCTATTACAAGAATATGATCAATCTCATACATCACATATATCATTCATCACATCTTCTGGCCATATCACATCACATAGCACATGCTGCAAAAACAAGTTAGACGTCCTCTAATTGTTGTTGCAAGTTTTTACGTGGTTTGTAGGTTTCTAGCAAGAACGTTTCTTACCTACGTATGACCACAACGTGATTTGCCAATTTCTATTTACCCTTCATAAGGACCCTTTTCATCGAATCCGTTCCGACTAAAGTAGGAGAGACAGACACCCGCTAGCCACCTTATGCAACTAGTGCATGTCAGTCGGTGGAACCTGTCTCACGTAAGCGTACGTGTAAGGTCGGTCCGGGCCGCTTCATCCTACAATGCCGCCGAAACAAGAAAGACTAGTAGCGGCAAGAAGAATTGGCAACATCAACGCCCACAACTGCTTTGTGTTCTACTCGTGCATAGTAACTACGCATAGGCCTGGCTCATGATGCCACTGTTGGGAATCGTAGCATAATTTTAAAATTTTCCTACGCTCACCAAGATGCATCTATGGAGTATACTAGCAACGAGGGGAAAGGAGTTCATCTACATACCCTTGTAGATCGCGAGCGTAAGCGTTCCAATGAACGTGGATGACGGAGTCGTACTCGCCGTGATCCAAATCACCGATGACCGAGTGCCGAACGGACGGCACCTCCGCGTTCAACACACGTACGGTGCAGCGACGTCTCCTCCTTCTTGATCCAGCAAGGGGGAAGGAGAGGTTGATGGAGATCCAGCAGCACGACGGCGTGGTGGTGGATGTAGCGGGTCTCGGCAGGGTTTCGCCGAGCTTCTGCGAGACGGAGAGGTGTAGCAGGGGAGGAGGGAGGCGCCCAAGGCTGTCTCTCGCTGCCCTCCCTCCCCCCCTTTATATAGGCCCCTGGGGGGGCGCCGGCCCTGGAGATGGGATCTCAAGGGGGGGCGGCGGCCAAAGGGGGGAAGGGGTGCCTTGCCCCCCAAGGCAAGTGGGAAGCCCCCCACCCTAGGGTTCCCAACCCTAGGCGCATGGGGGGAGGCCCATGGGGGGGCGCCCAGCCCACTAGGGGCTGGTTCCCTTCCCACTTCAGCCCACGGGGCCCTTCGGGATAGGTGGCCCCACCCGGTGGACCCCCGGGACCCTTCCGTTGGTCCCGGTACAATACCGGTAACCCCCGAAACTTTCCCGGTGGCCGAAACTTGACTTCCTATATATAATTCTTCACCTCCGGACCATTCCGGAACCTCTCGTGACGTCCGGGATCTCATCCGGGACTCCGAACAACTTTCGGGTTTCCGCATACACATATCTCTACAACCCTAGCGTCACCGAACCTTAAGTGTGTAGACCCTACGGGTTCGGGAGACATGCAGACATGACCGAGACGCCTCTCCGGTCAATAACCAACAGCGGGATCTGGATACCCATGTTGGCTCCCACATGTTCCACGATGATCTCATCGGATGAACCACGGTGTCGAGGATTCAATCAATCCCGTATGCAATTCCCTTTGTCAATCGGTATGTTACTTGCCCGAGATTCGATCGTCGGTATCCCAATACCTTGTTCAATCTCGTTACCGGCAAGTCTCTTTACTCGTACCGCAATGCATGATCCCGTGACTAACACCTTAGTCACATTGAGCTCATTATGATGATGCATTACCGAGTGGGCCCAGAGATACCTCTCCGTCACACGGAGTGACAAATCCCAGTCTCGATCCGTGCCAACCCAACAGACACTTTCGGAGATACCCGTAGTGCACCTTTATAGTCACCCAGTTACGTTGTGACGTTTGGCACACCCAAAGCACTCCTACGGTATCCGGGAGTTGCACGATCTCATGGTCTAAGGAAAAGATACTTGACATTGGAAAAGCTCTAGCAAACGAAACTACACGATCTTTTATGCTATGCTTAGGATTGGGTCTTGTCCATCACATCATTCTCCTAATGATGTGATCCCGTTATCAATGACATCCAATGTCCATAGTCAGGAAACCATGACTATCTGTTGATCAACGAGCTAGTCAACTAGAGGCTTACTAGGGACACGTTGTGGTCTATGTATTCACACATGTATTACGATTTCCAGACAATACAATTATAGCATGAATAATAGACAATTATCACGAACAAAGAAATATAATAATAACCATTTATTATTGCCTCTAGGGCATATTTCCAACACACCGCAAGATTGAACCCAAAGCTAAGCACTTCTCCCATTGCAAGAAAGATCAATCTAGTACGCCAAACCAAACTGGTAATTCGAAGAGACTTGCAAAGATAACCAATCATACATAAAAGAATTCAGAAGAGATTCAAATATTGTTCATAGATAATCTTGATCATAAACCCACAATTCATCGGATCTCGACAAACACACCACAAAAGAAGATTACATCGAATAGATCTCCAAGAAGATCGAGGAGAACTTTGTATTGAGATCCAAAGAGAGAGTAGAAGCCATCTAGCTAATAACTATGGACCCGAAGGTCTGAGGTAAACTACTCACACATCATCGGAGAGGCTATGGTGTTGACGTAGAAGCCCTCCATGATCAATGCCCCCTCCGGCGGAGCGCCGGAAAAGGCCCCAAGATGGGATCTCACGCGCACAGAAGGTTGCGGTGGTGGAAATAGGGTTTTGGCTCTTGTTCTGATGTTTCCAGGGTATATGGGTATATATAGGAGGAAGAAGTACGTCGGTGGAGCAACATGGGCCCCACGAGGGTGGAGGGCGCACTTGGGGGGGGGTAAGCGCGCCCCCCTGCCTCATGCTCTCCTCGTTGATTACTTTACGTAGACTCCCAGTCCTATGGATCACGTTTGTTCCAAAAATCATGTTTCCGAAGGTTTCATTCCGTTTGGACTCCGTTTGATATTCCTTTTCTGTGAAACACTGAAATAGGTAAAACAGCAATTCAGGCTGGGCCTCCGGTTAATAGGTTAGTCCAAAAAATAATATAAAAGTGTATAATAAAGCCCATTAAACATCCAAAACAGAATATAATATAGCACGGAACAATAAAAATTATAGATACGTTGGAGACGTATCAGTATCCCCAAGTTCCCCGGTGATGCAGCGACATGGTGGCGTGGCGGCGGCGAGGCGAGAAAGAGCGGGAGAGAGCGGTGGCGAGGCACAGAGCAGGGAGAGCGCAGTGGCAAGGCACAGAGCGGTGGGAGCGCGTTGGATTTTATAAAGCGCGCCGGACGCCGCGCGCCAAAACTAGCGCACGCCCGGCCGCTTTTTCCCGCGCGCGCAATCCTTTCCCGACGTCTCTGCTATCTCTACTCTCTTATCTACTGTTATATTTATTTAATATTTAATATTTATCTCTACTTCTCTACTCTCTACTTTTTTTCTTATAAAAAACAGAGTTGGTGATGATGGTGTGCCTGCCATCCTGCAATATAGGGCGTCCGATTTATATCTGACAGATAGGAAGGAAACAATGGCAATTTTGCAAGAAGATACCCGCACCCCTCTCCAGATTTTCAAATAAGGCCTTCCCTCGTTCATCCTTTTCTCCCACAAAATAAACTACTCATACAAATGCATCTTGATGCGTGCAATGCATGGGCATCTTGCTAGTTCTAAAAAACTTTCCATCATCTTGCTAGGTTGCAGATGAAGAACCTACCCAAGCACAGCGCGATACAGGAGCGACGCACAATTACAAGCTGATATTTTGTTGGACAATGGAGGCTATAACCAATTACTTTTACGGGAACAATAGCACCCAGGAAATTTGAAGGGTAGGTATGAACAAAATTGGAACTGCAAATGTACTGCTAAGTGATTCAATACACACATTACCAATCGAGGAGGAGAACGATGGTCGCGGTGGCCTGTGTGAGTCATGGTCGGCAATGGGAGTCAGTTCATTGTCCACGACGGTGGTGCTTCTGCTGGCGTCGGCTTCCGGGAAGCAGATCCGAGACCGTGGAAGACGGTGCCGGGGAAGAGGCTCCGTGTACGACGACGACGGTGGACCGGCTCCAGTGTGGCATACGAGGTCGTCGATGAGGCAGATGCGCTGCGGTGGACGAGTGCGCCGATGTAGAAGGGGGAGGAGCACGAAGGCTGCGGTGCCGTGGAGATGTCTGGGTGCCGGGGTGGGGTTGGCTGGGTAGGGTGAACCTGAAGTTACAAAAACATCCCCCTACCAACCGTCATCCGTAGGCCTGTTCCGAAGGCTATGATGGTAACTTCCCACAGCTCGAATCAGGGTCGCGGGAGATTTTCCCGCCGACCTCAAAATTTTGCGACACTGAACTCCCCATGTGGCGTGTTGGGTGATTCGGCTAAGCAACTAGCGAGTAGTACTAGTAAACTCTGCATATTAGGTTTGACCAAAGTCAAACTTCCTAAAGTTTGACCAAGTTTATAGAAAAATATAAACATTTACCATAACAAATATGTATGATGTGAAAGTACATTCAATAATGAATCTAATGGTATTTATTTGTTATTGTATATGTTAATATTTTTTTTATAAACTTTCTGAGAGTTTACAAAACTTGACTTTGACCAATGCTAATACGCGGACTTAAATAAAAACGGAGGGAGTACACATTTGTTTTCTTAGTATGTAGTGAATTAATCATTTGTTGAAATTGTGAAATAAATATATTAGGCTACTGACTTCGAATGTAATGGTCTATACAATTCAATAGTTACAATGATTGTCGAATTCCAAGATGTATACGAGGTCTATAGTACTTCACAACATGCTCAAACTCACATAATCCCAGTCAAATGACAATCAAAATGCATTTCATAGTTATTACTTTGTAGGATGCAACAAAACCAATAATAACTCTACATCAGCCATTATAAAAGCAACATTTTTAACATATCCCAATGTGTGAATGAAACGTGCAGAGAGAGCTTGCGAAGATGGAGCAGATAGGGCGGGAAAGATTGTATGTATGTGGACGAGAGAGTAGGAGACAAACCTAACGAAACACAGACAGAGATAGAGAGAGAAAGAGAGAGGAAGAAGTTAGGTCTGTGAGAAAGATAGAGACATGTAATATACATGAGATGCGTGTGCATCCGGATTCTGTACACGTGGAAGGAGAAGAGACAACAGGTTTGATGAGAGAGCTGGAAAAACATGGACGAAGGGGAAGGATCTCGTGGGTTGAGGGATTGATAATTTTGTGCGGGGGAGAGAGGGATTGGTAATTTTGTGCGAGAGAGAGAGGGTGGGGGAGGAGTCAGACAGCCGTCGTCACATCATCCTGCTTCCAAATGGCCCCGCATTCTCTAGCGCAGTGTGGTCGCCGTCTTTGATCTCCTCGATGCCCTCTTTGAAGATTGAGGTGTTGTGCATGCTGGGGTGCAGAGAAGCACAAGCGAGAGTGGCGCCATATAACCTTGGATGGGGATGAATTGTGTGCTCGGGGGAGGGGGTGTGTGTGTGCTGTGTGTGTGTTTCGGATATTGAGAGAAGACAAAACTAAGGAGAGAAATGTATGTGTATGTGACGGAAAGCTACATGCTAAACAGGGTATTCACGAAGAGATTGTGCGTGCGAGATAGAGAGCACTGTGCGGGCCTTGAGGTGGCTAGGGGCCGGGTGAGGGTGTCAAAATGTGCGCGTTAATGCATGTGTTACATGCGATCGTGCGAGGGACGGACGAATCGAGAGAGATGGTTGTTGTGTTACGGATGCTCCTCTCTCTCTCTCTCTCTCTCTCACACACACACACAAGTAAAATAGAAGACCATTCTCTCATGTATACACAATGTATCGGCATCTGTCTATGTCTCATTCATGCATGATCATTTGCACATTCACACCTCTCTATGTGTCTATCACACGCACACCGTCTCCACATTGCCATTCCGCCACAACACACATATGGACACATACACACATTCTCTCTCAGTCACACACACACACAAAATCAGTATTAAAAAAACTAGGGCGCACCTAAAACGTCCAAATCCAAATAAACACGAACTGGAGCTAAATTCAAATATATGGAAATATTGTAGCGTCAAGAACTTTTCCAGGAAAAAAAGTTGAGTAATATTCGGGGATTGTTTTCACACACACAAAAAGCTTCGGTGGATGTCCTTCGAGCGCGACACGGTAACACACCGTTCGATCGACCGCGCGGCCGCAGTTCACGCGCTTGCACAGGATTCCATATCATGGTTGTGGTAACTAATAAAAGTGCTTCCTAAGTCTAATGTTTACGTGTACTAGTATGGTTTCCTTTTAAGTTTGACCAACCCTATATAAAACTAAACTAAGCTCCCATACGCGCACTCATCAATATGCCGGCGCGCATACCGGCGCCCGCCTGCTCCGGCCAAAAATTTCTCGCCCATCACTGCCGTGTCGCCGCCATCCCTGTGCCATGAAGTCGAAGGCTCGCCCGCTCACGTCGTCTGCAGTCCCTCCTCGCGATGTCGTCGCGCTGCCAAGCACGCGAGCAGCTGGTGGAGCCGCGTCTATGCACGCAGCGTACGAAGAGGAGGACGAGCGTGTGCTCCAGCACGCCGGCAAGGAGGAACTAGCGTGTCATTGTCGTCTCCGCCCGCACGGAGGAGGTGCGCATGGTGGCTGTCGCGGCGGAAGCCGGTCGTGCACGCGTCGAGCCTGCAAACCGGGTGCGGACGCGAAATCTACCTTCGAGACCTTGAATGCCATGTGGATCCTGCAATCTGAAGGAGCAATTTGGGTCAGTCGACTCTTGTGAGCCGTTTCATGCAACATGGATGGCTAGAAGGGCTTCTTCAACCTCCCAAATTGATGCACGGTTCATCTTCTCAGCCCGCCACACGCCTAACCGCCTGCCGCCGCCGCCGCGCCCTCCCTTGAACCGCCTGCCACCGCCATGCTCCCCCCACCCCGCCATCCGTTTAACCCCGGGCACGATCCATTTTTTTCAGCGAACTGCATTCCACACCCAACACTCATAAGATAGATCATGGGCACCCTGCCACCCTAATATAGATACTGGGGTAGCTTCTCTGTCGTCTTCTTCCTTCGCTCCGTCGAAATTCTTTCACAAATCGACTGACCCAAATTATACTACTAGTACGAACGTATTAAGTACAGTAAGAACACGAAGATACGAGCAATAGTACCAACTGCAAGAAGAACAGTAGTAAGACATAGTACTAGTACTACTGTACGTACTAAAGAGTTCAAATAACAAGAAAGAACATAAACATAGTTCTGCTGGGGCCTCAGCACAACACACCCTTGAAAATAAACTAAGCAACTAGTCCGCTTGACACTACAGTAGAACCAGCATGAGCGACGGCACTGCCACCTACTCGGAGTCCGAGTCCACGTCCTTGACTTCGTCCTCGTCCCTCTTCATCTTCCTCTTCGCCGACGCTTCTTTGCTTGAACCGGACATTGGGCTCTGCTTCCTCATCCAACCCTTGTAGATATTTAAACAAAGGTAGGCATCAATTGCTGCGTGTAGGATGTCATCTTCATCTAATGTCTTCGACTCCCATGCATGATGAAACTCGTGGTGAGGTTTCTTCAGTTTAGCGTACGAAGGATCAATCATGGCTGCTGCCAGGGTCAGCATTGAAGGCTGAGAGGAGGACACCAGGCTTGCCTTCTGGAGATCGAAGGGCTGGCCTACAACGAGGCCTATCCGACCCAGGACATCCATGTCGTTCCTAAAGTCTACAGTAACGAATTTCACTCTTTCGTCCTTGAGGAAGTTCTTAAAATCCTGGCACTCAACGTCGGCATGGCATATGTGGTAGACCAAGCACACATTATGTACGCAAACCTGGATCACGGCAGGCTTCTTCTTCTCTGCCTCCTTTAGAATCTTCTCTCTTTGCAGGACTGTGGTGTACTCAACATCTATCCCAATGACCCACTCATCCGTTGAACTGTTGAACATGCGTAGGAAGCGAGCAAGGCATGCTTTCACCGTCGCGGATCCACGTGTGTAGATGACGTTGAACTCATCGCCGGTGATGGCTCTAACCTAGTACTCAGCGGCGACCATGGAGATTTGGGAGGCCATGGATTTTGGAGGAGGGTTAGGAGAAGTTGAACTGGTGTAATGTGAAAGGACGGGACGACTGGGAGCGAACTGTTGTAAGGTACTGTACTTGTAGAAGACGGGGACGAGTAGGGCGTGCGAACGGCGTGGGGTTGCTGGCTTGCCCGGTGGATAAACGGCTGCAAGCCCCCAAAGAGTTCTCGAGAACTATGCGGGGCCCACTAGATGTCATGTCTACTAGACCCATATCGTAGGCCTGACGGTATAGCTTCTGCCTGTTCGCACGCCATGCCGGCGCGTGGGTAACTTCACTTAATTCCGTCAACCGTCGCGCCTCCCACGACCTTTGCCTCCCTCGCGCGGTCGCACCCTTTGAGACTTCGACCAGCTATAAATGAGCAATTTTTTTTGCCTACTCCGCATGCATGATACTCCCTCTGGTCCTTTTTACTTCCGTCAACCGTTTGCAAAGTGTTTGACCAAATTTATACTAAAATATCAATATCTACAATACTGATTATAATGAGTATAAGAACTACGTTTTATAATGAGTATACAAATTTGATTTGACATTGTGAATGTTGATACATTTTTCTATAAGTTTGGTCAAAGTAGAGGTACATTGACTTCAGACAAAACTTAAATGCACAATGCAGACTAGTTCCTCCGTCCAGGTGCGTGCCATGTCCTATCTTGTCATCACAACAAGGTTAGCTATTAGAGTACTACTACCTCCCTTCTAGTTTAAAGGGCTCGATTCAAAAATTTCACCTACTCTTAGCAAGATGGAGGCGGTGGAATAGTTTTTGTAGTCTGCAAAAGTACTCAACTAATGTTGTCGTTCTTCAAAAAATGTGTTTACCAATGCATGCATGAACACTAGTTACTCTAACCCCCCTCTCTTCTTTAATTCTTTGCCACATCATCATGTTTGCTATTCCCGTGTGCATGATACCGCTAAGATACCACCATTATGGCCAGCCTTAATCATCGCATGCAATAATTTAGTGCACCTTGAAATATGAACATGTGTGGGGCGTGTATGTTTTTAATGACTTGAGACTATACCTAGCCCGGCATGCAAGATGACTTATTATGCACCGTTCCCCATACCTGCAGGAAGCCCGTTCGTCTCCAAATCTTTTCCTCTCCATGTGTGGAAACAATATGCCTGCCAGACTCTCCTCCCTCCGGCGGTCCCACCACTCCACCCCGTGTGGGAAAAATCTGCATGCATGACTCTCCTCCCCCCGCGCTCGTCCAATCCATTGTGACCAGCAATATCTCCACCCCTTCCCTCCCCCATAATTTACTCCAACAAATATGCCCACGTAGCTGTTACGTTAATCACGCAACATATCTTCTGGGACGCTGCTTCAGTTACTTAACTGCAGGTGCATTGGGTCACTGACATATGGGCCCAATAGGGGTCTGGCCCACATGTCAGTGACGCAACTGGACCTGCAGTTAATTCAGTGCAGCTCAGTCCATATCTTATGTAGGTATGCCATTGCTCGCTATAAATACTGCACCTCCCACGACATTCGGAAGAACGCTCATGTTCATCGCTATCTCCTCCCCCTCCCTCTCACGTCGACCACCATGGCATCGCCCCTCCCAAGCCCTAGGCGACCCTCGCTGCACCGCCTGGGCGGTCACGCATCACCGTTCCGTTCCTCGCCGCCACTAGTCGAGGAGGACGCGTAGGCGTTCCACTCCTCGCCGCGATGCGTCGGCGTTCCCAATCTCGCCAGCACGCGCGTCGGAGGACGCGTCGGCTCCCCGCTACGAGGAGAACGCCGCGCCGCCCGCCAAGCCCCCCCCCCCAGCCTTGAGGAGCTTTGGAAAGAAATAGATGTCGCCATGTGGGAGGCTTTGCCGCCGGCAGAGCACGCCAAAATAGAGGCGGAGAAGAAGGCCGAGGAAGAGAAGCGCGCGCGGGGCAAGCTGCCTGGTAGGTCTATGTCGCGTCCGAGAGAGTCAGGTGATTGGCTCTTTGGCAGAAGGCTCGTGCAAGGGCCGTGAGGGTGGCGGAGGACGCCCGTGCCAAAGCCCTGAGTGCAGTCGGGCCCAAGCGCCTCATCTACGCTTGGTGGTACGTGGACCGGGTGCACGCTTCCAGCGAGGAGGAGTACCTGTTGGCGCCGGATCACCACACCGGTGAGATCGCGCTCGCCCGCCGGCAAGCCGCCAATCAGCACCTCACGAGTTGCGAGGCTGAGGAAGAGGCGTTGTGTCGGCGCGCTGGGAAACGGCCGCGCACCAGGGCACTCGTGGCGCGCCGCAAGCGCTCCTGTGAGCGTCGTGGCTTTTAGTAGGAGTATAATTTAGTTTCATAAGGTGATCTCATTAGTTTTGGGACGCAAATCATAAATCCCGAACGTTCGGGAATTATTAGCGTCCTTAATTAAGTATGTAAGAGGGAAAGTTTGGAAACCTTGTGTATCCGTACGCATTTTGTAAGTAGGTGCATATAACACAAAGTTTACTATATACTATCGCACTACACGTCTCTCTCTATATATGCTTGCAGACTATGCTACTCCCTCCGTCCAGGTGAATAAGTGATCTTTGGTTGTGCACCGTGACCAAGAAGGAGGGAAGACTTTATACACCTAGACGGAGGGAGTACTACTATTACTTATGTACGTGCAAATGCACGTTTTAACATTACGATGCGGTTTTTGTAAAAGTAGAAAAATAGCACTAGTCAAGCTTGTGAAACGATTCGATGCAAAACAAATGCAAAAATGCTCGTTTGATTGTTTACTTTTAGCTTCCTTCTCTGTGGTTATTTCTCTGTCGTACTTTGTACGGAGTATCTCACTAGTCGGAAAGGCATGCAAATTCCCAAAGCGCTTCCTACACCCTGTATCGAATTTTTTGCCTAACAAGTTGTGCCGTGCAATTGGAATTCCAACTTGAGTACTAGTACTACTAGTAGGAGTACCAGGGGTCAGTTTGTTTAGGCTTCTAGATTAGTAGTAATCCCATTACTACTAGCTCTGTCCTGGTTTATTGGTCCCCATTGTAATCTGTGTCAAATTTTGATCATAAATTTAACTAATGAAATGTTTGTGCATGTCACATGCACTAACATTTTATAAGTTAAATCTTTGGTCAAAATTTACCACAAATTACAATGGTGAAGAATAAACCAGGACGGAGGTACTAGTAGTAGTTTAGAAGCCCAAATAAATGAGTGAGGCACCTTAATGTTACTCTCCACTATGACTAGTCTTATGGGAAAAGCTGGGGAAGAGACGGCTTATTTTTTAGGCCGCCAAAAGAACTGGCCCTAGGAGTAGTAGCTAGGGATACTAGGAGTAGTAGCTAGGGATCGAGTGTGCGAGATGAACCGAAGAAAGTAAATGCAGAGAGATGAAATGCAAAAAAGACGGAGGGATGTGATGGTTGCTTGTCCGTTTATTTTACCAGGCCACTTATTACTGGCAGTGGTTGGGTTTATTGATATGACGTCTTTACTGCCGCGCCACGAGCGGGGTGAGAGTGAGGCCCAGTTCTTTTGCCAGAATCTGGGGATTCTCCCAGAATCCGACCCCTACCCAGCTTCTCCCAGAATCTTTGAGCCCCATTTGTTTCACAATCCTATCTAGTTAGGTTTAATTAGACAGGGTTGTAAAACAAATGGGGCTCAAAGATTCTGGGAGAAGCTGGGTAGGGGTCAGATTCTGGGAGAATCCCCAGATTCTGGCAAAAGAACTGGGCCTGAGACTCCCGTGGAGCGCCGCCCTCTACACTTGTACTACACCGGTCATAGTTTATTAGTCCCCCATTGAATTTGACTGAAGATTTAACTGACAAAATATTAGTGCATGTCAACAAAAACTATATCGTTGGATTCGTATTTGAACATAGTTTTCAATGATATAATTTTAGGTGACATGCATCAGCATTTATCGTACTATATATAATGTTTGTTCAATTTTTGGTCGTACTAATCTATAGTAGTATGGTGCCCGTGCGTTGCACGGAAGAGTGAAATGCATTGATCGGGGAGTTGTTTATTTTGACAAAGGATGTGGGGGTCATCTCTAGAGCTCGCAAACATCCAGGTGAAATAGATAAAAAAAGGTATATTTTGCAAACAAAAGCGTTCAACTGTTCAACCTGCATCCAAAACTTGTGAAGAAATAACACTTATTGTGCTTTGCAAGAAATGATCTTTAAGAATTAGTTTTTGAGTATCAATTGTTTTACATGTTGGCTACAGATGACATGGCACTTTCTTATAGTCAACAGTTGGCTATACTATTAAGTATTAACCATGCCCTTATACACCTAGACGGAGGGATTAAATTAGGATTTCTTGGAAGGGGCAGAGGAGATGTAAGAAATGGTTCATAGTAAGTCTTTCACCAGTACTGTAGTAAAAATTCATACAAGGAAGATTCTAGACTAAACTATAAATGGATACACTTTTATTCATGCGCGATACTCCAATAGAGCAAGATCATGCATGGAAGTCTCGACATGCTTAGACAGTGGATTACACTGAGCGAAGACTAATGATCAACATTTAACTTGATAATGCGTATGTCCAGGTGAACCTCCTTGGAGTCCCCGTGCACCGCGTTGGGGGGTAAATCATACCATGCGTCTTCCATGTCCACATCGGCGGGAAGGTCCCAGCTCTGCACAGTCCTAGTCAGCACGATGGAGCCGGTGTCGCCGCCCACGTACCTCGGAGGGGTAGTAACAGTGAGCACGCACTCGTACATCGGCCTCGTGTCAGTGTCAGCGTCAGCGGCATCGCCCCTGACGCACACTACATAGACGGGGCGACGGCCTGCGCGGGCCTCGCCGGTGCCCACGATCAAGAGAGGAAGACGCTGTCGTCCTCCTCCGAGACTAGCAGGCGGCGGTGATCCTCCAGCGACTCCGGCATGGTGAACGGGTAGCACGTCTCGTACTTGATGTTCTCGGCCAAGGGCCAGTAGTGACCGATGCACGCATCCGTGAGGTGATGCACGACGTCCGCCGGCGAGCCCCAAAATGGCATCGGGCACTCATAGCAGTAGACGAAGGGCTCCTTGGAGGCATCGACCAGGCCGTCCATGAAACGGGAGTGGCTGTAGGGGACGTTGCGCCAGTTGAATATATGAGCAAGTTACTACGAGATTTAATCCGAATAAGCACACAATAAATCATGATGGCTATAACAGAGATTAAACTAATCATGTGGACTAGCATAGTAGATGAACAGATAGAATCTAGTAGGATACAGAGTAGAAACATGAATTCTACCATGATTTCGAACAGGAAGGACAGAAACACATACGGTGCAACGGGAGCAGCATCGTTGGCGCTGAGGTTGTCGCCCATGTCATTGGGGAAGAGGTTGCCGAGGTCGGGGAAGAAGTCTTCGTCGGTGAAGTCGTGGCTGCCAGCAGTCGCGAGAGTTAGCTCCCCAAATTTCAGCAGCGCCCGCTGAATGGAGCGCAGGAGGGAGTGGCTGTAGGGGACGTTGCAGCCGCCGAATGGAGCGCAGGAGTAGCACACGAAGCAGTAGATGGTGCTCCGGTGCCCAGAAATTTTTGTTTGGCATCGCTTGGGCAATGTAAGGCATCGGTGCCAAATACCCCAAAAGCAAATTTAGTACCGCTTTTGGCCTACATAGTGGAAGGCCTAAGTCTCTATCTCTACTCTTATCACTATCTCTACTACTCTTCTTTGTTTTTTATAATAAATCGAATAGCACTGCGCCGTCCGCTGCACGCCCGGCTGAACACGCCTCCTCGCCTCCGTCACCAACTGAATCTTTTATAGGAGTAGGAGTAGAGAAAAAACTGAGTTGGTGATGATGGTGTGCCGTGCAATGCACGGGCATCTTGCTAATTTTTTTGCATATAATTCCAAACACCACGTAGACACGGTCTTTGACCATTTTACAACTATGTTAGTATCATTGTTAGTGGTCAGCCGGTGCAAGTTATAGCCCCGGGTGTTTTAACCTTTTTTTAGTAATGATATCTGGCGATTGTTCGGCACGAGCTCAATCCTGGCGAATCCCAGGTAATCGTCAGATTTCCATCCGACGGTGGCCTGTTTTTAAGCCATAGTATTTGACAAAACCACCACCCTTACACACGTACTGTAACTGCATCGCGGGCGTTTGCAACTGCCATGTCTCCCAGCGAACATTTGCTGGGGATTGGAGTTAGCACCGATGGCGGTTCGTAGTTGTTCCACGCTTGGACATTGAAGTTTGTAACTATTTTAGATTAGAATATACTACTCCTCCGGTGCTAGTAGTAGAGCAGAGTCCTACTCCACTACCACTCTACTCAAGCAAGTTAGGGCATAGTAGTAGGTATTGTAGGGAGTACCAGTACTGTGATCACTCAAGCAAGTTCTCTGACTTTGATATGACCCTACGCTGCTGGTATGTGTCTCGTAAGTCAAGCGGCGTGTTGTAGTCATCATCACCTGTCCACTTCCCGCGGCACATATTCGCTTCTTCATCTTTGTCCACTCTTCCATCCCTGCTAAGGCGCCTCCCCCCGCGTCCAATCTTCCATCCCCGCTAAGGCGCCTCCCCCCTCGTCCGAAACCCAAGTGAAAGGATCGAGAAGAAGTGTCTAGAGGGGGGTGAATAGACTCCTAGCAAGAAAAGTTGCAGTTTTTAAATTCTTTAAGTTGAGGTGGAGTTTTAGCACAAGTTCAAACATTCACAATACATATCAAGCAAGCATGATAAGAGTATGTGAGCAGCGGAAAGTAAATCATGCAAGTTGCAAGAATGTAAAGGGATGGGATTGGAGTGTGCAAACGCAATTGGAGACACAGAGATTTTTTATCCGTGGTTCCGATAGGTGGTGCTATCGTACATCCACGTTGATGGAGACTTCAACCCACGAAAGGTAATGGTTGCGCGAGTCCACGGAGGGCTCCACCCACGAAGGGTCCACGAAGAAAAGCAACCTTGTCTATCCCACCATGGCCATCGCCCATGAAGGACTTGCCTCACTAGGGTAGATCTTCACGAAGTAGGTGATCTCCTTGCTCGTACAAACTTCTTGGTTCAACTCCACAATCTTGATGGAGGCTCCCAAGTGACACCTAACCAATCTAGGAGACACCACTCTCCAAGAGGTAATAGATGGTGTGTTGATGATGAACTCCTTGCTCTTGTGCTTCAAATGATAGTCTCCCCAACACTCAACTCTCTCTCATAGGATTGGATTTGGTGGAAAGATGATTTGAGTGGAAAGCAACTTGGGGAAGGCTAGAGATCAAGATTTATGTGGTTGGAATGGAATATCTTGACCTCAACACAAGTGTAGGTGGTTCTCTCTCAGAAAATGTATGTTGGAAGTGTAGGCATGTTCTGATGGCTCTCTCCACGAATGAAGAGTGGGTGGAGGGGTATATATAGCCTCCACACAAAATCTAACCGTTACACACAAATCACCAAACTCGATGGGACCGAATTAGAAAACTCGGTCGGACCGATTTGGTTCATAATGTGACCGTTAGGCATTTCGGTGGGACCGACATGATCAACTCGGTGGGACCGATGTGCTAGGGTTAGTGTAAAGCCTTATCTCGGTTGGACCGATTACACAAACTCGTTGGGACCGATTTGGGTAATAAGCACAACAGAGAGTTGGCAAAGCAAACTCGGTGGTACCGATTTCATATTTCAGTGAGACCGAAATTAATGCAATAGACAACAGAGAGTTTGCAAGCCCATCTCAGTGAGACCGAGATCCCATCGGTGAGACCGGATTGATTAGGGTTTCTGGCAGTGGCTATGTCAAATGAACTCGGTGGCGCCGGATAGAAAGTTTCGGTGGGGCCGAGTTTGACTTTTGGTTTTGAGACATATATGTGGATGTGAGAAAGTGGTTGAGGGCTTTGGAGCATATCACTAAGCAGTTTGAGCAGGCAAGCCATTAAGCAACACCTCATCCCCTCTTAATAGTATTGGCTTTCCTATGGACTCAATGTGATCTTGGATCACTAAAATGAAAGATGTAGAGTCCTGAGCTTTGAGCTTGAGCCAATCCTTTGTCTTCATCATCTTGAAGGGGTTCCACATCCTCTTGTCCATGCTACTCCACTATTGGACTTATCTGAAGTATACTAGATGAAAGTATTGAGATAAGTTGACATTAATTACCAAAATCACCCAGGGAGCACTTGTGCTTTCACCAAGCACTAACAATGGCAGAACCGAGCAGCGTTCGCCGAAAGAGTGGCTGGAATTCGCTCCCCACAGAGGTGTAACACCCCGCATGTAACTTGCCATATTTGTAACTCCGACTCTTGCCATTTCCGGCTATGTGTTTTGATTTTCCCTCAGTTGTCGGGTTTTGTCTTTCGTTTTGTATTTTGTCATGTCATGCATTTTCATATCATGTCATCTTGTGCATTGCATTCGCATACGTGTTCGTCTCATGCATCCGAGCATTTTCCCCGTTGTCCGTTTTCCAATCCGGCGCTCCTACCTCCCTCCGGTGCACCCCTCTTGTTTTCTTTTGTGTGCGTGTGTCAAACTTTCTCGGAATGGACCGAGGCTTGTCAAGTGGCCTTTTAAAACCACCCGGAGACTACCGGTCAAGTTTCGTTCCATTCGGAGGTCGTTTGGTACTCCAACGGTTAACCGGGCATCCGCAAAGTCCATTTGAGAGTCCAGCAAAAAACCCCTCTAAAACCAGCCCAAAACCCACCAAACTCTCTTCCATGCTCTAGGTCGTTCGATCATGATCGTGTGGGCGAAAACCGCACCTCATTTGAAGCCTCCTAGCTCCCTCTACCTATAAATATGTGGGCATCCCGAAAAACGAAACTGCAGACGAAACCCTAACCCTCTCCCTCCGCGCCGCGCCGGACGCGTCCGCTCCGGCCGGACAACGTCCGCCGCGCCGCCCGACCAGTCCGGAGCCGCCACGTGTCGCCAGGCCCGCCGCCGGCCCGCACGCCCCTCCGCGCCCAGCGCGCCGCCGGCCCGACGCCCGCCGCCCGCGCGCGCGTGCTCCGCCGCCTGCCGCTCGCCGGCGCCGCCGCGGCCTCTCCGCCGCCGGCCGGCGCGACCCCGCCGCCTCGCCGCCGCGGCCGCCCCTCGCCGCCGGTGTCCCTCCCCGCCGTCGCCTCGCCTCCCTCCGGCCTCGCCTCCTTCCCCCCGGCCTCTCCCTCGTTCCCCGTCGCCGGCCAGGAGCACGGGCTCGATCCAGATCCGCCGTGAAGAGGTTGACTTTTCCTCTCCCGTGCCCCTCTAAATTTTCCAAGTCTTGATATTATTTTAGCAAGTGCTCCTGTTCCCGATGCGATAACTTCTTGCATGTTGCTCCGATTCGCACGTGTAATATGTCAAATTGTTCGCCTCGTGATGCTCTTAATTTTGTTCAATTGCACCATGTTCATTAGAGGTAATCTTGATGCCCAAATCTCTGTTGGAAGAGGGCTAGTTGATGTTATTCTCTGGTTCTTGACAGAACTTGGAGAATTGTCTTTTTTTGTATCATTTAATCTGTGCATCTTTTGGGCATGAGCTCTACATGTGTTTTGAAGTATGCCATACCATCTTTCCAGTGGTGTAGCCCATGTATTTTTGTGATCTCTGTGGTGACTAGCACAAGCATGCAAAGTAGGCCCCGTAATATTTCTGATTTCAGGGACTTAGTGATTTCTCTAAGTCCTTGTCTGCTGTAATTTTGTTGCCATGTAAACTTGATACTACAGAGAGATCCATGCATATTTTGGAGATGTTCAGTAAGGATGTTTTGTATCTGTAGTTGTAATTGATCCATTCCTGCAATTATTTGCAATTATCGAGTGCCATAGCCTGACTCAATCTTGCTCTACTTTTGCTATAAAATATTTCTGGCAGATTCTTAACATGATATGCAATTTTGCCAAGCTTATTGTAGTTGATCCATACATGCTATACTTTTGTTATTGCCATGGATAGCTTCATAAACCTGCCATATTGCTGTAGGTGTGCTTGGTTTGTAGTGCATTGCTCTGTAGTGAGTGCATCAAGCTCACAAAGAGGCCTATATATTAATATTTCTGCCATGCTCTGTTTTCTGCTAAGTCTGGAACCTGTTAACGAAACTTGCTATGTTTACATGCTTGCCATCATATCTTCTGGTCCTTTTTGTCTTATGGTCAGTAAGGGACTTTTGTCATGTGCATTTAGTAGAACACTGCCATGCCTTGTTTTGCTATGTTAAGTTCCTGTAGCATGTTGATTTCGTGTTCCGAACATTGCTACCTGATGCTGTTTACTGCCATGTCCAGTTTTTCACTAATTCTGTGAACCTGTAATCCTTTGCACTTTTGCCATGCTTGTTTGAGCTTGATATGTTGTGAACTAGCCGTAGCTCAGTGTTCATCTTTTGTCAAGCATCTCCTGTAGATTACTGCCATGTGCTTTGTTGCTTGTTGGGGTGCTGTAGCATTGTTACTTGTTGCATTTTGAGTGCTATCTTGCTGTTTATCGCAGATTAGTGTCATTCTTGTTTTGCTTGCCATTTGCAAACCGTGCATCCGATTCCGGTGATCTTTATATCGATTTCGACCGAAATCATCTCATCTTTCCAGTGGCATGCTTGGTTTGCCAAGTTACTGCCATGTTCATCATTTTTCCTTCCGGAGCACGCATATGCATCGCATATCATATCTTGCATATCATACATGTTTTGCATCATGTTGCTTGCGCATTTCTTGTTGTTGATTGTGGTTCCGTTTGTTTGTGTTCTTGTCTTGGGTAGAGCCGGGAGACGAGTTCGTGAACGAGGAACCTGTCGAGTACGCTTACGAGAATCAAGCTTTCGACAATTCTGAGAACCTTGTAGGCAAGATGACCACCCCTCGAAATCACTTCTATCTTTGCTATGCTAGTTGTTCACTCTATTGCCATGCTCCGCTACCTATCACTTGCTATATCATGTCTCCCATTTTGCCATGTCAGCCTCTAACCATCCTTCCCTAGCAAACCGTTGTTTGGCTACGTTACCGCTTTTGCTCAGCCCCTCTTATAGCGTTGCTAGTTGCAGGTGAAGTTGAAGTTGGTTCCATGTCGGAACATGGATATGTTGGGATATCACAATATCTCTTATTTAATTAATGCATCTATACATATTTGGTAAAGGGTGGAAGGCTCGGCCTTATGCCTGGTGTTTTGTTCCACTCTTGCCGCCCTAGTTACTGTTATACCGGGATTATGTTCCTTGAGTTTGCGTTCCTTACACGGTCGGGTGATTTATGGGACCCCCTTGACAGTTCGCCTTGAATAAAACTCCTCCAGCAAGGCCCAACTTTGGTTTTACTATTTGCCGCCTAAGCCTTTTACCCCGGGTTTTCGCGAGCCCGAGGGTCATCTTTATTTTAAACCCCCGGGCCAGTGCTCCTCTGAGTATTGGTCCAAACTGTCAGTCGCCAGTGGCCACCAGGGGCAACTCTGGGCTGGCCTATCGGAAGCTTGGACAATCCGGTGTGCCCTGAGAACGAGATATTTGCAGCTCCTATCGGGATTTGTCGGCACATTCGGGCGGCTTTGCTGGTCTTGTTTTACCATTGTCGAGATGTCTTGTAAACCGGGATTCCGAGACTGATCGGGTCTTTCTGGGAGAAGGTTTATCCTTCGTTGACCGTGAGAGCTTATGATGGGCTAAGTTGGGACACCCCTGCAGGGTATTATCTTTCGAAAGCCGTGCCCGCGGTTATGAGGCAGATGGGAATTTGTTAATGTCCGGTTGTAGATAACTTGTCACTTGACCCAATTAAAATACATCAACTGCGTGTGTAGCCGTGATGGTCTCTTCTCGGCGGTGTCCGGGAAGTGAACACGGTCTGAGTTATGTATGACGTAAGTAGGTGTTCAGGATCACTTCTTGGTCATTGCTAGATGACGTCCGTTCCGTTGCTTCTCTTCTCGCTCTCTTTTGCGCAAGTTAGCCACCATATATGCTTTTGCCGCTCCAGCTCCACCTCACTACTCCTCCTTTTCCTACAAGCTTAAATAGTCTTGATCTCGCGGGTGTGAGATTGCTGAGTCCCCATGACTCACGGATTCTACCAAAACAGTTGCAGGTGCCGACGATGCCAGTGCAGATGATGGCGTCGATCTCAAGTGGGAGTTCGACGAGGAACGTGGTCGTTACTATGTGTCTTTTCCTGATGATCAGTAGTGGAGCCCAGTTGGGATGATCGGGGATCTAGCATTTGGGGTTGTCTTATTTTCATCTGGATTTTGACCGTAGTCGGTCTATATGCTTGTATTTTGGATGATGTATGATGATATTTATGTATTGTGTGAAGTGGCGATTGTAAGCCAACTCTTTATCCCATTCTTGTTCATTACATGGGATTGTGTGAAGATGACCCTTCTTGCGACAAAACCACCATGCGGTTATGCCTCTAAGTCGTGCCTCGACACGTGGGAGATATAGCCGCATCGTGGGTGTTACAAGAGGTAATCAAGCTCATTGTTTCACGTGTGGACAATCTCAGTACCATGCCGCTCGCCGCGTGCTCGTCGCGGCTGTACCGTTTACTCAAAGCCCTCAGGCCGGAGCTTTTTAAGCCAGCTCCTTGCTTGCTGATGCCGCCTGATCTTCAGAAACGGCGTGTCACGCAGCATAACGGTCGTAGGGTGGCGAACATCAACCCCCTTGACTGCGATCCGATCCCCGTCACCCTCAACTACATTAACGATATGTACTGGGTCGGCATGAACACGTCTTGGATGGTGCTCGTCGACGGTCGCGGCAGCTGGATGCTCGTGGAGGTCTACACCCGGCAATTGACCCCCCTTCCTTCGATTAACACTGCACTGCTTTGGCACCGCGGCCCAGAATACTCGAAATCTTATAGTAGCCAACATGCTACCAAGTTTGATTTGCTCAAGTTTGTAATCTGCGAAGTGCCCACAAGATCTGTGAATTATAAAGACTTCAGGCTAATTGCGTTCTTCAACCGCGGTCTCGCCTATCTGATAGGTCATTGCGGTAAGTGGATAAATCTGCACGTCCATCGCAGGATCATACATCCTCCATGGTTCTCTGATGCCATTGAACACAAGGGCTTCATTTACGCTGTCGACTCCTTCTATGGCTGGACGTATTGCTGGCCTACTCCAGTCATCGCTACAAACAGCTGTTACAGCAGTATGTTACTTTCCTATGATATCATGATGGCTTGCTTATATTACTATCAACATTTACTGAAAAAATATTCATGCTCATAACATGTTGTTCTTAAGATTGACTACATCAAGAGCCCTTTTTTATTTGACTCCAACTTGATATGATGTTGTAGGCCGCCTGGTGTCCCTACCCTTCCTAATCCCAGAACCTTTCAAAGAAAAGCGGCATGGCAGTTGCAGGTGGTTCCTGGCTCGATCATACGACGGCGAACGATTGATGATTGTTCGCACGTACCAGACGTGTTGTTTCGCGGAATACAATCACAGTCACTGCAAGGTCTTTGAGCAGGATCCCAGCTTCTCTCGGCCTTTAGGAATTTTTTACTGGAGGTTGGTAAGTAGCCTTGGTACACGCTCTCTGTTTGTTGGACTGAATTATCCGATTAACCAGGAGATAACCGACGGCAAGGATCATGATGGCAGCGCGGTTTCGTTCATCAGGCAAAACTGTGTGTACATAGCGTACCATGCGTCTCTGCATGCACCATACCCTGATATGTGCCGCCACGCTCTGCAGCCCAAAGCAGGAGAGAGGGTCGCAAGTATCAGACTTCGACCTGCTGGCTGGAGTTTCCCCCGTCAGGCACCCATCTGGTTCAAGTCGTCAGCCAATCTCCACAGCTTAATAAATAGTAACGTCTAACTGAGCCAGTTAGTTAGATGCGCACACTTGGTGTAGTAGGATCTTTATTTAGTTTGATGCATACACTTGTTCTTTTTTGGTAGCCCTTTTGTAATGATGGCTGATGTTTGGTTTGGAAGAGAGAGCTGCGTCTTCACTCTTCTGGCCTGCTTACTGCTTCTGTTGCACCCCTAGCCCTGGTTGCTGCTGCTGTTTTCAATGTACAATCAGTAGTATATTTCGTCTATTGGTTGAATAAATGTGTTGTTAGAACGACAAACACAATGTTTTGGAGGTCGTTGCACGGTTCGATCCTTTAGTGCCATGTACCGTACGTAACGCATACTATTTTTCGTACGGAACACATTTTCCACTTGTTGATAACATGCAGCCCATTAATGAAGGCCCAATAGAGGAGCCCATAATTAACTGGAAGGGAGGCTCTCACATGAATCCGGCTCAGGTACATGCTCATGGTCCCCTAAAGAATAAGTAAATAAATAAATAAAGCTAAATGCTCATGCACCAGTTCTTTAAATTCACGATTTAACAGGAGGATATTATTTCCTATGATAGTGTCGTTACATTCACTCGATATTATTCTTAGGCAAAGATAGCGACCAGTCTTCTTTCTCCCAGCATTTTCTTCGTGCAACCAGCGGACCCATGCAAATCGTTGTCAATGTCGTAAATAGTTCCGGTCCATTTTTATTTTTCAATAAGAATGTCCAACCCAGCCCAGCACATTGGCGACAACACTTTATCCTCCGCCTTGGTGCGCTCGCCGCGGCGCCGCCGTCCGGCCCTGTCAACATAGTCTTTTTTCGAAACGGTCCCTGTCAACATAGGGAATCAGGAGAGGACTGTAGTTGTGAGTATGACAGTACGGACCCACCAGGTCCACTGCCGAACACAAGCAAGTACCTCTTTTACTACTCAGATGAACCCCTCGTTTTTTACTCTAATCCACCCTGCTGATATATGGGACCCACATCAATTTTAACGTATAGTCAATTAACGACAGAATTGCACAACTTCTTTTTGAGTAGTAATTCGGAGGAGCAGGCTATAAACTGGGTTGTGCGGTCTCTGTGGCCCGTCTAACAACATGACCAGCCCAGCAGTTTTTTCTTTGGGAAAATAGGTAGCCCAGTATTTCTTTTTGAAGAATACCCAAACTAGGCCTATTTGTTTTCTCCGACTTACTGGGCTGCAAATCTTTCAAGACGAGGAGGGATGCATTCCGGCCTGGCCAAAGAGTATGGTCAGTGTCTGTTAAAAGTAATATCAAAAGGGGTTGAAAATTCCAAAAAAATATAGCAAATGGGATATTAGTTTATTTTTTTGTTTTTGTTTTTGTTCTTCACTGATATCTTATACTCCCTCCATCCCAAAATTCTTGTCTTAGATTAGTCTAGATACAGATGTATCTAATACCAAAACGTGACTTGATACATCTATATTTAGACAAATCTAAGACAAGAATTTTGAGACGGAGGGAGTATTTCTTTGGATTTAACATGACATAGTACTAATTTATTTTTAAAATTGTTTTAGTATGGCTACTAATTTTTGGATTAAGAATATTTTGTTCCCCAGCAAAAATTTGTGAATTTTCAAAATTTCGCACATATTTGGTTAATTTTTTTAACTCTGGTACTAACCAGAAAATGGGCAGCAATTCTAAAAATGAAAAACGGGCTGCAATAAATTCCATATGAATTAAAAAATGAGTAAAAATTATAATAATAATAGCAAATGGGTCGTACACGCCATAGATTTCGAGGCTGACTTGTTTACGCAAGGCTTTGTCAGTCAACACACGATTCTAGCAGCAGTGATTGTTGGATGTCCATCCAACGGCCGACGTGCTTCTTCAATCTCTGATTTTCCTGCTCCAGCCGCCTAAACTAGCGCCGGCGGGACTGCCTGCTCCCTCCTCTTGTGGCCCGCTGTGATGCCGCGCAGGCTTCCCCGGCCCACCCTACTCCCTCCGCTGGCCAGGCCGCACGCAATCAACTGCCTCCATATTACTCAAAAAAAATGATTCCTCCCACTAACATCTGGGGCGCACCGGTTGGGAGGTTGACCTGTGGGCCTACTAAGTTGACGCGTACACAGGGCTTGTCAACTTAGTCAACAAACGATTCTAGCAGCAGTAACCGTTGGATTTGAATCGGACGGTCCTGCTGCTTCTTCAATCGCTGCTCTTCCTGCACCAGCCGCCCAAACCAGCGCCGGCGAGACCGCCTGCTCCTGCCTCCAGTGGCCGGCTGTGCTGTCGTTGAGGCCTCACCGCCCCCTACTACTCCCACCGCTAGCCAGTCCCTGCGGCGACGGCAGCCTCACACTGCAGCCGAACCAGTGAACCCTCGTACTCCTCTCCGCGTGGGCATCCACTGCCGCGTCTTCCCCGGCTCCGCGTCGTCCCCTTCCTAGGCCTCGCCGTCGTCCACCACCTTGGATGCGCTCGGCGCAGAGTGGTCAACATGGTCAACGAACGACACCATCGGAAGTAGACTGTGCGTGGAGAGGCTGACAGCTGGGTCCACGGCTGCACGCAAGGAAATGCCTCCTTATTACGCGCAAAATAATGATTCCTCCACCTGACAGCTGGGACCCATCGGAAGGGCCTCTGTATTTCGTGAAAAAAACGTTCCCACCGCTGACAGGTCGGACCCACCAGCTATATCTTCGCACACAAGGAAGTGCCTCCTTATTACGCACAAGAAAATGAATACCCCCTGCTAGCTGGGACCCACAATAGTGGGAGGCTGACTTGTGGGCCAACTAAGTTGACGGGGACGGAGGGCTTTGTCAACTTAGTCAATATGAACGATTCTAGCTCCAGTGACCGTACGATGTCCATCCAACGGCCGTAGTGCTTCTTCAACCTCTGGTCTTCTTGCTCCAGCCGCCCAAACCAACGCCGGTCGTGCCTCGTGCTCCTGCCTCCCGTGGCCGGCTGCGATGCCGCGGAGGCCTCACCGCCCTACTACTCCCACCGTTGGCCAGGCCATCCTTCTACTCACCCACACCCCCTGTTATTCTGCGGCGACGGCAGCCTCACACCTCAGCCGAACCAGTGAACCCTCATACTCCTCTCCGCGTGGGCATCCACTTCCGCGTCTTCCCCGGCTCCACGTCGTCCCCTTCCTAGGCCTCGCCGACGTCCATCGCCTTGGTGCTCTCGGTGCGACGTGGTCAATGTGGTAAACGACCGACTTCCATTGGAAGAGTACTGTACGTGGAGAGGCTGATAGCTGGGTCCATGGTAGTCGCAAGGAAGTGTCTCCTTATTACGCGTAAAATAATTATTCCTGCACCTGACAGCGGGGACCCACCGGACAGGCCACCGTATTTCACGAAAAAAATGTTTTCCCCCTGACTGCTGGGACCCACGAGCTACATCTTCGCACGCAAGGAAGTGCGTCCGGGCAAAAAAAAAACGATTCGCCCTGTGACTGCTGGGACCCACCAGCTATATCTTCGCACGCAAGGAAGTGTGTGACAGTCGGGACCCACCTGGTCGAAGCGTACGTAGCGTTGTCATTCTGGTCGCGAACGTGTACGTACATACTGGTCGATGTAGAGCGCGCACGTGTCGTAGTAGAGGCGCGCATGTAGCATGTACACGTATGCACAGCGGCCAGTGTGCAAGAAAGAAAATACGGCCACGTACGTACATACGGGCGAGGTCTCGAATGCCTACTCGCGCATACGTACGGCTAGGGCTCGTGTACATGGCTGGGTCGGAACGGAGAAATAGCATCGTCGTCGTGTTCATGGGGAGCCAACCGGCTGGGTCGGAACGGAATGCGTCGTCGTGTTCATCGGGAGGGCTTGGACGGAACAGCCGATGGAAACGAGGCATGGCGTACCACAGAACGGAGGAAACGGCCTTGTGTTCGACCTGCCACGTTTGAAACGGGATCCTGTTCAACGGGAGGGGTCTGGCGTACCACAAAACGGAGGAAATGGACATGTGTTGGACCTCCTACGGTCGAAACGGGGTCCTGTTGATCGGGAGGGGTGTGGCATACCACAAAACGAAGGAAACGGACTTGTGTTGGAGCGCTACGGTCGAAACAGGGGTCCTGTTCATCGGGAGGGGTGTGGCGTACCACAAAACGGGACTCCACGGGATATTGTTCATCTCCACCGTCGACCCCCTCCAGCCTCCATGGGCAACTGTTCATCCACCGTCGACCTCCTCCAGCCTCCACCTACGACTGTTCATCCACGGGCTCCTGTTCATCCAGCCTCCACCGCGCGCTACTCCACCGGCTACTGTTCAACCAGCCCTCTCCACGGGCTCCTGTTCAACCACCCCTCCACGGGCTACTGTTCATCCAACCCTCCACCTTCTACTGTTCATCAAGCCCTCCACGGGGTGGTCCTGTTCATTCAGCCCTCCACGGGGTCCTGTTCATCCAGCCCCAACCGGCTCGATCGATCGGGGTCCTATTCATCCAGAGGCAACACCACGGGGTCCTGTTCATCCACCCCCACCGGGAACTGTTCATCCAAACCCCCCAGCAACGCTCACTGTTCATCCAGAGGCAGCACCGATCGGCTTCAGTTAGCAGTAGTAGCGAAGGAATCGCTCGATCGGGTTCAGTTAACAGCCATTGATCGATCGCTCGGGTTCACCTGCAGTGCAATTGCTCGGGTTCAGTAGGCGAACGCCTCGCTCGGGTTCAGTTAGAGCCCAACGCCTCGCACCCACGCGTGTGCGTGTACGAGAGAAACGAGCAAACCTCCGTGCATCGCTCGGCCCCGACCACCCACCGTAACCGGGAACACCCTGATATTTTCCTCGCCCTTGCTTCTACCACGGTTTTTTCCATCATGGACGGCCCAAAGAATGTCATGCAGCTGCGTCTCCGGCCCGCCCAGGACGAGAAGCCCATTTTCTGTCATGATTTTTTGTCATAGAAGTAGGAGCCCACCACATCTATGATGATACCGGGTTTTGTCACAATTATCGTCATAGAAGTGTCATAAGTATGACAGAATTTTTTTTCGTTCGGCCCAAAATGTCACGGATGTGTCTTTTTTTGTAGTGGTAGAAGGGATCCCAGTGATTCCATAGGTGTCGTTTCCACCGACATCTTTGGCGCGCCAGGTAGGGGTGGCGTAGTTGTGGAAATCTGGTCTGGTTGAAGCAGCGGCTTCATCGTGGTCGTCACTCCAAGGAAGAAGACGACCAAATGAGCGACGTCATCGGCGGATGCAGTGAACGCTCACGCAGCGGCAAAAAAAAGCTAAGTCATGCGAAATATTGGCTAATTTCATTTATATAAGTCTGTCCTCCCCGAAAAATCTCATTCCTTGTACGGGAAACCTGCACGCAATGGGACCCTTCCGCTATCGGCAACGCCCTTGTCTCTGTCTCCAGTCCGCTCGACAGTTCATGCGGCCGCGCTGAGAACAGCAAGGTGGCCTACCCGCCAATAGCAGCGCTCTTGTCCTGTTTCGAGTCCGCTCGACAGTTCAAGCGACCGCGCTAGCGGCGGCAAGGTGGCTTGCCCGGCAGCAAGCGCCCTTCCAGCAGGGTGCTAAGGATCCATCCTCAAAGCACCACGGCATGGGTTTACGCGCCGACAGCCTTATCCCAACAAGCGTAGGGTGCGAACATACAAGGGGAGATCTAACGGGAAGATAGCATGCGTGATACTAAAATATTGCAGAGTTATATCACATCAAATAATCGTTGCGGTTCTAACTTAAGATAAAATCGTCTTGGTCTTGAACTCGCAGCGGCGATGAGAAACGGGGTGCCTAGTCCCGGCGCTGGCCCTCTATCCTCCTAACTCCGTCGACGCGGCTGATGACGGGCTCTATACGCTCCTCGAGCGCCGCAAGGTCCACACCCTCCGGCAAGCTCTCCAGCGTGGCGTCGAAGTCGAGGTTGGGGTTCCAGTACGCCACCTTGGTGAGGACTTTGGTCATGGCACCCCGGCAAAGCCTCCGGGCCTCATTGGCCAGAGGGTCGCCCTATTGGAGCGGAACTGCTCCAGGGCTCCAAGAACGCCCTCAAAGAGCAGGGTCAGCTTGGCGTTGGGACTCACGTTCGGCTCCGGGGCGTACCTCACGTTTGGCATCCCCATGGCAGCTAGCTTCGTGGTGATCCTGCCGGCAACGTAGGCGAGGCGGCTGATCCAGAGGTTTTCGCCCTTCACGTAGTCCTCGTGGTTGGCGGCGATATTCCTCCGCAGATGCCTCTCCTCCTCCAGGCCCTTGGTCAGGGTCTCCTCCCGGGCCCTGACCTCCGAAAGCGTCCCCTCAAGACCCTCCAGCTTCAGCTTCGGGTCTTTGATGGAGTCGTTGGCCTTGGAGAGCTGCTCGGCCTTGCCGAAGACTGCGGCCTGCACCTCAACCAGAGCACCGTTGAGCGTGTCTTTCTCCTTCGTCAGCTTCAGGGCCTGTTCCTTCAGCCCATCTCGCTCCACCTCCAGCTCTTTCACCTTGCCGGCATGGACCAGAGCTTGGGCATTGAGCGCCTCCTTGTGCTTCTGCTCCAGCTCCTGGGTCCACTGCGCGACGAGCTTCCCGATCTCCTCATCCTTGCCGTGGAGTGTGGCGGCGAGCGCCCCCTCATGAACGGCAAGATCCTCCTCCTGGGAGTTCAGTTCGGCCTGGTGCTGGTGCCGAGCGGCCTCGTCCTTGGAGGCCTGTTCCCTCGCCACCTCCTAGGCCGTCTCGATGTCGGCTTGCTTCATGACAAGCTCCAGCTTGCGCTCGGCCAGCAGGTCCCGGGCAACCTTCAGCTCCTCATGGGCTTGGCGAAACCAAGCCTGCGTCTCAGCGACGCGCCCCGCGAGATCCGCCTCCGCCTTGTCCACCGCTGCCATCCTGGACTTTGCCTTGTCCAGGCGGGCACGGTGAAGCGCCCGGAGCTTCTGGAAGTTGGCGCTCATGGCCCGAAGGAGCTCCTCCTCCTGGGAACCGCCGCCACCGGCGCTCGGTTCGTCAACAACCTCAAGCCCGGCGGCGGCGAGCGCCTCGTCGTCGAACACCTCCCCCTTGGTGGGCGCCCTGGTGCTCGCCGTCCCTGGGAGGTGGACGAACAGATCATCGCTCACCTTCGGGTACTTGCCCGAGTCGGAGGCAGCAAAGAAGGAAGGCTGGTCATCAACCATCCCCTCCTCGGCAACGGCCTTGCCAGCCTCTCCGGCAGGCCCCTTGCCGGCCTCCTCGGTAGTGGCCTTGTCGGCCTCCTTGTCGGGCCCCTTGGCGGCATCCTTAGCAGCGGTCTTGGCGGCCTCCTTGGCAGAGATCTTGTTGGCCTCGGCCTCGACTTCCCTGGCGACTTCCTCGATGATGGTGTCGATGCCCTCCCGGTCCGCCGAGGAAGGACCTGGACACCAAGAAAGGAAATGCGGCGGGGCCAAGGTCAAGGCCCAAGAAGAAGAAAGAAGAACAAAGACATGAAGTGAGCAAACTTACCTGCACTGGGCTAGGAAGAAGTGGTGCCATCCCCGCCAACGTTCGTTGCCGGGGTGGAACCACCGGCACCCAAGTTCGTCTCCTCCTCCTCCTTGGGCGTGGGCTCGGTGGTGGATGCCCTTGCCGGGGACGCCCCTCGGGGCCGCGTAGTCGAGAGGGGCGGCATGCTGGGGGTAGCCCTCGGCGGCTCCTCCTGCTGCCGTTCTTCTCCTGCAAACCCGGCAAAATCAACATCAAAGATTCACACCCCAAAGTTCATCAATGGAGGAGTGAGTGATGGACTCACGTTGGGGGCTGAAGCGGGGGCTGCGTCGAGGGCTGATCACCGGGCTGCTCCCTACCACCAGCGGCGTACTCGAAGTACCGGTCGGGGGCTTGTCGCCCGTCGAGGCCTTGGCCCTCTTCGCCACCCCTGCGCCAGCGTCTCCGTGTCCCTGTGAAGGCAACATCGGGTCAAGGAAAGATGACACAGGAGTTAAGTCAGGGGATAATGCGGGGGGAGGAGAGATACTTACTCTTCCTCCTCCTCCTCCACTGGCTTCCTCTTCCTCCTTGGGCTGAGAGACCCAAAAACGAAGACGACCTCCGTGTCGACATCCACGGGAGGAGAAGAAGGAAATGGAGTCCGACGACGCTTGGACGAAGAAGAGGCGGTCGCTTTCTTCTTTGCCACCGCGGCCTTCACCGCCTTCTTTGCTGCCGCGGCCCTCGTCTGGCGCACGGACTGCTCCTGAACTTGTTGCCGCGACACAGCCCTGCCGGGCCGAACTGGTTCGCCGAAGCCATCCCGGCACAGGACGCGTCTCCTCCCTGGGGCCGGAGGGTCGTCGGCCTCGGCCTCCCCGTCCGTCGACTCCTCGACCACACCTTCAACAAGAGGAGCACCGGCGCCGGCACTGGTGGCCTCCCCGGCAGACTCCACCCATCCGACTCATTAAAGTGGCAGCAGGCGAGGCCATCGACCGCCCTTCCCGCCCAATCAAAGGCACGTTTGTATCGTCCCCCGTGCGCCTTCCCATATTCCATGCGTGTGTCACCTACCCCGCGCCGTGCATGCGGCGTACGTGGCGTAAGGAGCAGGCGTAATGGGAAACGTGGAACGATGGTTCCAAGGCGGAGAGAGTAAATGGCCAGCGGCTCCGCTGTTTCGAGGGAACACGCAAGCCGCCTCTTTACTGTTCACCGCGGATGACGCAAGCATGCTGCAGTCATTCCGCGCACGATCCCCACATCATGCATTCAACATGGGTCATGGGGAAGCGCGACGGGCGAGGGAATTACCACAGTAAAACTCCGCCCCGCGTGCCCGTGCACCATTCTGGGCCCGGCCCAACAACGCGTTGCGCTCATGTGTGGCCCAGGCCCGGGGGCTCCTGTCGGTGTACAAAAGTAGGGGCTCCCCTTTTCTACCCCTCTACTTGTGCACGGGTAGTCAGAGCCGCACCTGCGGCCACACTTAGCAGGGCAGACGAGGGAAGCAAAACCACAAGACAACCAAAGCAACGCCAAGACCAGAGACACAAAGAGCAAGAGGGCGAGGTGGACTCCCCCAGCAAGACCCTTGCCGGGGCGGCCTCCGCGGCCCCGGCAAGAGCCTTGCCGGGGCAACTCGCCCAACGCCAGCAGAGCACGCCACCCTTGAGCCCAAGGGTTCCAACACCATCAACCACATTGCAACCGAGGCTCGGGAGGCACCTCCATGGTGGCATGCAGATCTTTGTGAAGATCATAAGCACACAAGGTCAGATGAGGACCAGAAGACGACGATCCTCGGCGAGATCTTTGCCAAGGAAATCCACGAGACCCCCGGCAAGATCCTTGCCGGGGACGACCGCGATGCCACGGCAAGACCCTTGCCGGGGCCCCGGCAAGACCCTTGCCGAGGACACCTGCGGGGCCCCAGCCAGGCCCACATCTACTAAGACTCCACCGCCGTTCCCATACAGCGGCCAACCCAACCAGCTGGGCAGGCACCTGCGTGGCGACGTGCGGCCTCCAGGCCAACTCAGCAAGCACCTACGTGGTGGCATGCAGATCTTCGTGAAGACCCTACCACCACGCCATCTCAGCAGCCTGCCAGCCTACATGGCGCTGCATGCCTCGATGGCCTGGACGCGTGTTGGAGCGAGGTGGAGCGGCGACGGACGGGCGAGCCTCGTTCCGTCCCCAATAAAGCAACGGGACGAGCGCATTTAATGCGCCTTGTCCCGTAATGACAGGCGATAAGCTTGTACACTGTATACCTTTCCACCTCCTGTGTGCCACTGTGGCAACCCCTTTCGTCTATAAAAGGAGGCCCGAGGCGTACTGGGGAAGGATTCAGATCTTTTGGACTACGCACGCACCGCAACTAGTTCGAGAGCTGAAGAACACTCAAATATACACCAAAGCAGGACTAGGGTATTACGCATCCTTGCGGCCCGAACCTGGGTAAACGATCTTTGTGCTGACAACCAGACCCGCTCTTTGCACAACCCCGTGCCCGCCAACCGTAGAAGGGATCCCAGTGATTCCATAGGTGTCGTTTCCACCGACAATGGCCATCGAAGATGATTCCCCCCTCCGGTAGGGTGCCGGAACGAGTCTAGATTGGTTTTCGGTGGCTATAGAGGCCTGCGGCGGTGGAACTTCTGATCTAGGGTAACCCCGAAGGGTTTCGGAATATTTGGGAATTTATAGTGCAAAGATGGGGTACGGGAGGCCACTGAGGTGGGCACAACCCTGGGCGCGCCAGGCACCCCCAGGTGCAGCTCTGGCCCATCGGGAGTCTTCTGGCCCATAAAAAATCCACAAAAAGTTTCGCGGTGTTTGGACTCCGTTTGATATTGATTTCCCGCGATGTAAAAAACAAGCAAAAAACAGCAACTGGCACTGGGCACTGGGTCAATAGGTTAGTCCCAAGAAATGATATAAAGTTGCTATAAAATGATTGTAAAACATCCAAGAATGATAAAATATTGGCATGAGTACTTCATAAATTATAGATACGTTGGAGACGTATCCGTTACTAACACTTAGTAAAATTCTTTGGCCCTTTTATATATCATAACTATCAAGATGAATCCATTCATCTACCCATGCTTATCAATTTATTCCCATAAGCATCTAGTTATATGACATTGAGAGAAAACATTTTCTCTATCTAAACCTTTTAAACTTTCTTATAATATATAAACTTTTTTTAGCTCAATCAAACATATTGATCTACCTTCATAGATTCTTTTATGCCTAATATTTTTCCTTATAATTTGACGGAAAATCATTTTATTTGTGCTTAGAAGCCTTATATTATTTCCATTCCATAATATGTCATATACATATCAGAACAGAAAATACTATATAGCTCCCACTGAGTTATATACACAAAGTACTTTTATTATTTTGACAAGATCAAAATCTCAATCCCAGCTCACTTGTTATAATCTTCAAAACTCTTTTTGAAGTTTGCCCATTTATCCGGTGTCCTGGGGATTTTAAAACTTTTCTGGTTATATCATTCATACATCTTTTCCTATTTAGGAAACTTGTTTTGATATCCAGTGTATTTACTTCATACTCTTTGAAGTATCATCCAAGTTCTGAACTTGTTTATTATGTATGAAAATTAACAACCAAGTTCTTAACTTAATTGTATATGAATTTTCATTCCGGTCTGCACGGCTATCAGCCATTCCTTTGAGCTGGGCACCGCCATCACTTCCCCGTAGTGTGCTAGGTTATCTTCTTCCAAGATAAATATCTCATAGTGAATTTTTAGAAAATTCAATGATATTCCTGATTTGTATAATCCTATTACAAGCTTTAGAGTTTCTGCATCCAATGCAGTAACTTACAGTTTATTTTGCAGACAATCTATTGGAACAATCTTTCGGTTTGTTAATCCTGCTTGTTACCGTTAGACAATAAATAATTCTCTCAGACTTCTAATGTCCTCCCACTTATATTTTTGACAAGAGAACCCTTTCTTAGAAGGTGTTCATTTGTGACAAACACTTTGCCATTTTGAACATTTTAATGGAACGAATCCAAATCATATTTTTTGAGATATCTACAATTCATCATTTATCTAGTTTATATAAACTACATAACTCATATGATTTCTATTAGCCAGACTTATATGCGGTGCTCTTTTTTAGTGTATATTTTGTTGTTTCCCAAATTTTATAAAAGCAGATCGGTAATAAAATAATTCCACAATTATTCAAGTGTTTTTGCTAAACTTATGACTCAGATAATTTTTCTTGAATTTGAAGAATTACTTTACCTTTTGTCATAATGATCCTTATCTTCATCATAAAATATTTGAACTCTTCAAATAATATATTCTAAAGTTCCTTTGAACTATTAAAAAAATTAGTTTTGTGTTTCAAGTAAATCATATTTACCTAATCTTTAATGAAGTTGCGTCCAGTGTTATTCATCGGACTTTATACATCATTATGTATTCTTTTATTTGATTTCTCAATTAAGATAATTCAATACTTCATCTATATGAATATTGTTTCCCGGTATAACCAAGCAGTGCCTCATTTAAGTGGAGCTCATCAGTCTTCTCAAGACGTTTAGCATTGATGTTATAAATTTTCAAATCAAGATTCATGAATAAACCATCAAAATCTGAGGTAAATCCAAACATATTCCTATAATCACTTTAACAACTATTGTTCAAAAATTTATAAGAATATCCGTTGCATAATCCAAAACATAATGTCTTACACAACTCCGAAACATAATAACTATTATTCGATTCTAAGATAAATCTTGAAGATAAACTAAAGCCATGATTCCATTGGTCTTGAGTAGAGATCCCATCACCATCCTTGACTAGCATCACATCTTTATTTCTTCTCAACTTGTGAGCTTTCTGTAGTCCCTGCATCGGATTGCAAATGAGAGCAATCGATTAGTATCATATACTTTTGACTTGCAGAAACAAGAGAAATAACATTAACTTTGTATAACTTTTATACCATTACCGGAAGAACCATTCTTCTTATCCGCCAAATATTTCTTGCAGTTCCAGTTCCAGTGACCCTTCTGTTTGCAATAGAAACATTCAGTCTCCTTAGAGGATCTGCCCTTGTTCTTCTTCTGAGAGACGGTCTTACCGACACCAGTAGATTTCTTCTTGGACTTGCCCTTCTGTATGCACGTATCTGTACCGGTTTTGCCCACAAAGAGAAACATGTAAAGTGGTTTAAAAATCTGATGTGGCATTGTGTTTAGGCACCGCTATAGATGCACACTAGAGGGGATTCTGGACTCCCTGGGAATGTTTTAATCCAACTTGTCTCAAGTTTCTCATTTTATAATTCTAGTTGTTTACTTTTTTTGAATTATTTGTCTTTACACTTGCAACATCATTTGCACCACTTTACCACTACTTTGGATCGCTAACAATTTACATGCATTTTGCTCGAAGCATTCAAGAGAGAAGAGATTGATTCCTGTGCTCCTAGTAGGACCGATACTCTTACTTCAAAAAAGCTAAAACTAAACCTTGTGCACTTGCGGACATCAATGGCCCAAGCATTACTCTGTTTGTTATGAACTTAATACCTTAAGATGCATGCTGGATAGCGGTCGAGGTGTGAAGTAATAGTAGTAGATTTAGTAAGATTAACGGTCTACTTGTCACAAACATAATGCCTATATATTGATCATGCCATGAAGAATCATCATAACTATGCGCTATTCTATCAATTGCCCAACAATAATTTGTTTACCCACCATACTATGCTCACAAGAGAGATGCCTCTAGTGAACGTTATGGCCCCTGGGTCCATTCACTTTATATTACCTAAAACCCTAAATATACTTGTTGTAATTGATTTATTTTAATTTCCTTTTTATTTTATCTATCTACTACTATCAGATTTAATCATTGCAATTAACGAGTACAAGGGGATTGACAATCCTCTTGCGCGCATTGGGTGCAAGTACTTGCTTTATGTGTGTGCAGGTACCACTGAAAGTGTTCGTGTGGTGTCTCCTACTGGTTCGATAAACTTTGGTTCTTAATTGAGGGAAATATTATCTGCTACTATACTACATCACCCTTCTTCTTCAGGAAAATCCCAACGCCTATCGCAAGTCGCAGTCCTTAGCAACATTGATGATTGGGCCACTTGCCGCACCTTGCTACTTTTGTTGTTTGTTACTTGCTAACAATTATATTGCTATCAAATTATCAAACTATCTTCCAGCACTTGCAGAGAATACCTTGCTAAAAACTGTCTATCAATTCCTTCTCCTTCCTGTTGGGTTCGACACTCTTTATTTATCGAAAGGACTATGACTGATCCTCTATACGACTGGGTCATCAGTACCCCATGGTGTAGTTGTGCCCATTTTGGTATAGTTGCACGATGGAGCTTCCCATCACAGAGTCTCTTGAACAAAGGAGATCGTTGGAGCATATTGATGTCATTGCACGAACCTGGTGTGCCATAGAAAGCATGTCAAATCCACAAGTCATGTGATATCACCGCTTCAAGTATGATGGTGACTTCTATGACGTGACCTTGGTATTGCCCACGCAAACTTTTGGGGCAGTTCTTCCATTGCGGGTGCATGCAATCAACTGAATCTAACATACTGGTAAATCCTCTTGTTGCTCCAATTGCCAACAATTTTTCTATGTCCTCCACATTTGACTCTCTCATACTCTGGTCTAAACCCGGGCATGGATAACCCGACCTGATGACCCGGCCCGAAAAAAGGGCTTCGGGCTTGACATTCGGGTCGGGCTTGGGCCTCATTTTGCAGCCCGGAAGGTACTTCAGGTCGGGCTTGAGCTTCTCTTTTCCAGAATTTCGGGCCGGGCTTTCGGGCTTGGGGCCGGGCTTACATGTGCGAACACTAGAAAACAACATTCGGGTCGGGCTTGACTTCGGGCCGGGCTCGGGCTTGAGAAAAGAGTGCATTTCGGGCTTCGAGCCGGGCTCGGGCTTGAGAAAAGGGTGCATTTCGGGCTTCGGGCCGGGCTCGGGCTTGAGAAAAGAAGATCGGGCTTTTACAAGCCCGGCCAGAAACCCGGCCTGGCCCGGCGTATGCCCGGGTTTACTCTGGTCCGAACACTTTCACCACAGTGCGTGCAAATTGCTTCGTGGTGTTCAGGACCGTGGTCTCTCCAATCTGAATTTCTGCATCAATTGCATCTGCTATTTTAACATAAGCAAGCATCCTGAGAGTAGCCGTGCATTTATGTAGAGGAGAGAAGGATAGTTTTCCGCAACAATCCTTTCTCAGTTTGAACTTGTCATCAGCCTTGTCCACGCCCTTCCACTACCCACACGAACAAGTTTCTGCTCATCCGGTAGCAACGGCGAAAGGAAGTTTCATGAAATGTTTGGACCACTGTGAAGTAGTCTGTGTAAAGAAGACGTGCACCTGCCCTTGATGGAACCCTTGAAGTAATGGTCCAAAGTATAAAAAGCCAGCTCAGACACTTCAGCGAACACGTAAAGCGTGAGGTGCAAATAGGAGTGTTAACCGGAGCGGCGTCTGGTGGCGACGACCTTGTCCGATGGCGGCCTGGCCGGTAGCGTGTGGGCTGGGGCGTCCGGTGGCGAAGCCTTGGGTTGGGAATGGTGGCGGAGCACAGATAGCGACAAAAGTTCGGTGATGGTTATGCGGAGGAGCACGAACATAGATGAAAAGAGAGTTGCTAGAGCAAGGCGGGGGAGGCGGATATGAGCGAAGTGGCGCAGACCCTACCGGTCAGTCCGACGTAACGGACACGCCTGAGCATCCTTATATCCACCCTAAGTACGGGCCGTGTATAGAAAATGCGAAGCCGATAGCGTTTTTGGGTCCGGTCATTGACCAAGTAGCCCGTCCGGATCGTTTGACGCTCTAACACAAATATAGTCGGTGCATCAATGCGCCTCCCTGATCTGCATATCTCCAGCCCGGAATCTAATCAACTATTCCGGCGGACCGAAATGTGCAAATCAATTGAAGAACCTCCCACGTTTCTGTAAAGAGAAACCAACGTCATCACAGCAAGTAATCATCCATCCCCAGGCAGCACCTTGCCATAAAATTAATAAATAGGCTTTTTTGGTGGGAAATAAATAAATAAATGTGAACTTTTTTAGTAGTTGAAAAATAAATGTGAACTTGATTAGCGACGGGACATACAGGCAGTGCAGCACCGGCACGGGAGAAACCTCGAAAAGGCGCCGCCCCACCCACCCCACCCCCCACCGCACCCGAAAACCCCACTCAATCCCAGTCCAAGCCGCTGCGCTAGAACAAGCGAAGAGAGTGAGATTGGGACGAGGAAGAGAACCAGAAGCAGAGCAACACGCGGAGGGGATGGGCGACCTGGCACACTCCCGTGGCTGCTGCCCACGCGACCCGCCCATGTAAATCTCCTTCCCAAATCTCACTCGCCAGAAACCCACTCCCCGATACCAGTCGGTCAGCATACCCCAGTCCCCGCCGAGGAAGAGGCATTGCGAGGTCGGGCGCGGCGGCGGCGAGGAGCAGCCACGGCGCCAGGAATGAAGGGCGGCGGTGGCGGTGGCGGCGGCAAGGAGTCCGTCACCGGCTCCTTCCTCCGCTTCCTCCTCCTGCTCCTCCTCCCCCTCACCGCCCTCTATTTCTTCTACACGCTCCACCTCCTCCTCGCCTCCGCCGCCTCCTCGTCCGCCGCCTCCTGCCCGCCGGACCCCACCGCGGTCTCCTCCCGCGTCTCCACCAACCGCACCGCCGCGGCGGTGGCCGGCAGTAAGGCCGCCCCCGCGGCGGCGGCGGCGTCCACGGCGACGACGCTGCAGCACGTGGTGTTCGGCATCGCGGCCTCGTCGCGGTTCTGGGACAAGCGCAAGGAGTACATCAAGGTGTGGTGGCGCCCGCGCGGCGCCATGCGCGGCTACGTCTGGCTGGACCGCGAGGTGCGGGAGTCCAACATGTCGACGGCGCGGACGGGGCTCCCGGCCATCAAGATCTCCTCCGACACCTCCGCCTTCCCCTACACGCACCGCCGCGGCCACCGCTCCGCCATCCGCATCTCCCGCATCGTCTCCGAGACCTTCCGCCTCGGCCTCCCCGGCGTGCGCTGGTTCGTCATGGGCGACGACGACACCGTCTTCTTCCCGGACAACCTGCTCACCGTCCTCAACAAGTTCGACCACCGACAGCCCTACTACATCGGCTCCCTCTCCGAGAGCCACCTGCAGAACATCTACTTCTCCTACGGGATGGCGTACGGCGGCGGCGGCTTTGCCATCAGCAGGCCGCTGGCGGAGGCGCTCGCGCGGATTCAGGACGGCTGCATCAGCCGCTACCCGGCGCTCTACGGCAGCGACGACCGGATCCAGGCGTGCATGGCGGAGCTGGGGGTGCCGCTCACCAAGCACCCGGGGTTCCACCAGTACGACGTGTACGGGGACCTCCTGGGCCTCCTCGCGGCGCACCCGGTGGCGCCGATCGTGACGCTGCACCACCTGGACGTGGTGCAGCCGCTGTTCCCCAACGCGCCCGCGCGCCCCGCGGCGGTGCGGAGGCTGTTCAGCGGGCCCGTGAAGCTGGACCCGGCGGGGATAATGCAGCAGTCCATCTGCTACGACGGGGCGAACCGGTGGACGGTGTCGGTGGCGTGGGGGTTCGCCGTGCTGGTGTCGAGGGGGGTGACCTCGCCGCGGGAGATGGAGATGCCGGCGCGGACGTTCCTCAACTGGTACCGGCGCGCCGACTACACGGCGTACGCGTTCAACACGCGGCCCCTGGCGCGCACGCCGTGCCACAAGCCCGCCGTGTACTACCTGTCGTCGGCGCGCAGCGCGGAGGCCGCCCGCGGCGGGGAGACAACGGTGACGCGGTACGAGCGGTGGCGCCCCGCGAACGAGACGCGGCCCGCGTGCCGTTGGAACATCACCGACCCGGACGCGCATCTCGACCACATCGTCGTGCTCAAGAGGCCCGACCCCGGGATATGGGACCGGGTAATCCCCTTCGCTCCTTCCCTTAACTCAATTCCTTTTCCAGCATATACTGTACAAATGGCCCAAATGCTAATTAAAAAGGAGTATAGATACACTTAACTATACAGTCCAAAGATACAATTGCAACACAAGATAGTTAAAAATTCCAGCAATGGTATTTGTAGGAGAAACGTATCCACTGGTAATTGCGTACTAGGTTTGGTTGACTACCTGAGCGAATGTTAGTACTACTAGTATATACCTTTAATAAAGGATTGCTGATGTATCTGAAACATTACTTATATTGCTTTTGGCGAATTTGTTTACTGATGTATGGCTCACATGGATGATGTGCAGTCGCCGAGGAGGAACTGCTGTAGAGTGCTGTCGTCGCCGAAGGTGGGGAAGGAGGGGAAGAAGACGATGACCATCGACGTGGGCGTGTGCAGGGACGGCGAGTTCAGCCAAGTAGTCTAGGTCTAGCCTAGCCTGTTAGGAGAACACTGTAGGACGATTCAATATTTATTTTCTCTCTCTTCTTGTATTCTTGCTGGAAGGTATAACAAACGAGAGCCTCGTTCGGTCATCTCCTGCCTGCGTACCTACTACCGTGCCGCTGCTTTGCGCCTCACGAGCCATCACGAGAAGGACTCGAAGCTTTGGCCGGACTTCTTCGCCACCGTATCGCTGCTGCCCCCACAGTGTTGACGGAGACGTGGCAGGGCATGCATGCAGGTTCGCTGTGCTAAAAGGTGTGGTGCTGTGTGTTGTGGGGCTGGGATTTGGACTTGGGGAAAGCTTGGCTCCAGCCTTCGGTGGCAAGATCCAGGCCTTCAGCCAACACGGGGGAGATGGCAACAGGAGGAGCACGGTTCTGGTGTGTGGGCGTGTGTTTGTGTGTGAAACTGGCCAAAGCGTCGGTTTTTACTTCGTTTCTGGCACCCGGCGTGGCTCGCCTCGGCCGTGACGGGCAAGAGGCAATAGCTCGTCCGGAGACAGCATGTATAGGGGCTTGGCATGCTTTCTGGCAACAGGGACGACCAAATCTACTAGCCCCATCCGCCCGAGACATAATTCAGGTGATGTGGAGAGTGTTCATTCATTCCTCCGAACCATCAGCAACAGAGCTATAAATGCTCGCTGAGGCCGGTTCAACAGGTGGCGCACCGGCGCAACCAAAAACCATTTACACTTGTCGGCACGCACATGGCCACGGAAAGGAGGTCACATGCCAACGTTCTCCCGTGATTCATGTCGCTCCCGATTCCATCCTAGTCCTACAAACGAGAGCGAAAGGCGTTGCCCAACTCGAGTATTTTATGCCATTCCTGTGTTAATGATTCCCTAGACAAGTCTACAGTGTCAATCGTATACTAGTAGTAGTAGCGATATAGCCTTTTATCGAGCGACGACTTGTTTAGGGTCTGTTTGGTTCCCACTCAACCTACCAAAACATTGGTCGCGCCAAATCTCTGGTACGTTGTTTGGTTTGTTGCCAAATATTTGGCTGCCAACGAGTCCTTTGTTAAATCTTTGGCCAACCCCTAGGCGGTGTAATCCCTCGCCAAATAATTGGCAAGCCAATATTGGCAAGGGAGCTACAGGCAAGAACCAAACATACCCTTTATTCCTGATGTACTCAACGGAGTACAAGCAAATTTTTTTTTCAAAACGAAGGCAAAAGTTTTGCCTCATTGATTAATTAAGAAGAGAATTGCCCAGTTAATTTATGAAAAACCGGACGAAAACCAATACAAACGAAGCGACAAACTACTCCTAAACATGAAACCCCACAACCGCACAGACGGCCCGCCAAAACTATCAAAAACACAACATCCACAAACCCCACAACCGTACAAGCAAATTAACAAGCATATGCATAGGACTATAGTAGCCAGATCTAGAAATAAAAGCCGAACGACGCGTGTCAACATGGTCCCCGACACACCGATTCAGGACAAAGGTGTCTATCACGCCTAGTCATGCATCAAAACAACACTTGCACGCATGTCGACGTTCCAGCATTTAGAGTTCCAAGGCCAGACGGGATACTCCTGGGCCCAGATGCAGACCTCCGGTGGATCATGCCACTCCATGTGTTTGAAGTTACCACGACTGAGCACTGACGAATCGTGGTAAACTACTCGCTAAGCAGTATCAGCGCACGTAGCAAAATGATGTAACGCAAGATTCTCCGGCAACAGATGATGTATGTTTGCCAAATTGAGGACAGGCAACAAAAGTCCCACCTTGGTTCCAAAAGAGGTCCCTGCCTTCGCACGCGCACCAAGCAAAATCTCCTCTAACCCTCCGCGTATGTACTCCTCCAGGCTAACGACGTTCACCTGCCATCGATACAATTCCCCCTGTCATTTTTTTACAAAACTAACTTGTTCAAAACTGTAATAAGCAGCCAAACTTCTATTACTAAAGGCTAGAAATGGGGTGAAAATGGTTCACCCAATCAATCATGTTTGCTTAGAATAGTACCGACTGAAAATGAGCAGCTCACATTACATTACAGGTAAGCTGCGCAGCCAAATATTGACTTACCCTACTTGAGTTTTGAGAAAACATCAGAATCAGCAGCACTGTGTGGTGCTTCCAAATTCAACGCCATGTGACTTGATAATCCTGGCAGCTCCTAGAAGAATGTCCTGTTCTGCATATATCAACTCGTCTTTTCTCTGAAAGTGTTTAAGAGATTCATATCAAACAAAAAGGATGATAACGAGCATTCTAAACTTGCACTAGCACAGCAGGTCACAGAACAGTAAAAGCATTGTTCTATGTGGCTACGCCTTTGCGGTGAATTGTGGATAATAACAAACTATGAATAGCTCTCGGAGATGTTTGCATCACTGTAGAACATCAAACTACTTAAGCTGGACAGACTCTGACAGAAAATCGTGTTATGTTATGTTCATTTCGATGGGACACTATTTTGGATCACATTTCTTAGTCTTGCTGCAGCACACCTCCAGAACAGCAACAGATAACAGCAGCTTACAAGTTGGATTCAACAGAACAGGTTGATATGATGCAATGCAATGTAAGTATTGAGCACCAATTTATGCTAAGGCGTCAGTTGACCTGGGATACATAAAATTTCAAGTCATATGTTTTCTTCTACTCTCGACCACTGACCCATGTCAAAGAGAAACATGCATGTAAAATCAACAAGTGTTGCCAGGTAATCACAATTTAACCTTTTATCTGGTGCTTACTGTGAGAATTAGCCACTACTTTCTTCACCTTATCATCCAAACAAATGCCTTACTGAAATGCAACATAATACTCCCTCCGTTCCGATTTACTCGTCGTGGTTTTAGTTTAAATTTGAACTAAAACCACGACGAGTAAATCGGAACGGAGGGAGTAACTTTGAACGAAATAAATTGAACGCACCATTTTTTGGAGGATGCACCCTATGACAAGCTCTCCATATGAACTTTCCAATCTGGAGAGGTAGCAGTAAGGAGCATCTGTTTCCAAGATAACTTTTGGGTTGGACCTTAACATAGCCTTGATCTCCTCTGCTACAGCAGGAACCTTCTCAATATCCTCAAGTCTTATAGGAATCTTGGTCACACTTACCCGCCACTGAGCTCGTGATCTATTCACTATAATCTGCAATTTTTCAAGAATGCCATGAGAGAAGGTAGGTCAACCCTGATACTGATAATCCTATGATTGAAAGAAATTTAAACAACATTATTTTTTACATGCATTGTCATCTTTCTATGATTTGTCATCTTTCTGGGTGATTTTAACTAATAAAATGAACAAAAGCATTTGAGCAAACTTCTCCTACTCCAAACTTCGTACAGAAGAAGTGCATCATTCAAAGTTGATTTCAATCCCCAAAATTCATGTGTCCATTACAACTGCAATGAGGCTAAATGTACAAAGTTCAACTCAAGCAAATCATGAACTTTTAAAAAGGCTGTATCCAGTCTCAGTGCGAAAAGTCCCCACATGTTGTGGTCTGAGCAAAACCCTAACAAATTAAATTTCAGTAGAAAGTAGTCAGCTTTAGCAGTGTAACTGACAACTACTGTAGAAGTTAAGTTCTGAATTTGCCATGCTTGAGCTATAACTGAAAAGTATACTATAGCTAATCATAAAATAATTGCTCTTACATGTGATACATGTGCGAGGATACCACATATTCTTGTTTGCATGTTTCCTAGGTGTTTCGGATGTTTTTTATGCCTTTATGGTGTGTCTAAAGATTGTCGCAGTGAGTAAACATATCAAGGGTGTTACTATTCCAAGCAGTTGAATATCATAAGATGGTTCCAGCGCCATATACTGATATACATACATTTAAATGTGGATACTGATTCAAGTTGCCTTAACCAATCCATGTGACAGCACATTGCAGCACAAATTGCTAACTAGAGGAAATTCAGCCTATAATAGCGAGTGATATCACACCATCCAGTGATAAAGAAAGAAACATGCAAAAAAAACATTGCACCAAGTAAAACAGGATATAATCAGCAAAATGAAAAAAAGGTAAGATGGTAGGCGTAATATGTGTTGTTTAAGAATATAGTATCCAGTAGATGTGATGATACCTGACTTGAGAACAAAGAGTTGGGTACTGTGAAAGGAAGCTTTTCTGGACTCATCATCGAAGTTGAAGTAAGTCCTATTTCGAGTACCGTGCCTTCTATTGACCCAGCCTACAAAGGAAAATGTTTTACTTAGGGAGTCTATATATGCTACACAATTATAAAGCAATACAAGATAATAATTGGCCTGTGAACATGCATTATTATCTGCAGACATGAACTTCAGGAGAAATAAGGTAACATCTGACTCACATCAGGATAAACAGATGAAACACTTACTCCTCAGGGACACATCTAACAGTAACATGAGATACTTGACACATTCATCATTATTTAGGAACAGTGTATTTATTCATCAAAACAAACACGGTGGTCATAACTATAAAAGTGGGTTTTCATGTCTCGGGTCAACTTTGTTTCCTCCTCTCGCAAAACCTCTCAATTACCACGAATCGGTAGCTGGTATCACTTTGCTGGAGACGTCTTTCGTAATCCAATGCTTTAACACTGTAAGAGATGAGTTCTATTTCTCCTCAGGGCATGGATCAAGCACATATCCCAAGCTTAAGATGAACATCTTCTATTCTCCTAGGGCATTTGATAATCATGAGGTCATATTACCAAATGTTATGGTTTGACAATTTACTAGCACCAACTAGTGCCTACCACATGGCAAACATTTGTCATTTATATCAACATCTATGTATACTAGTAAAACAATTACACATGCAGTCCCAGGTAAACGAAATTTCGTTGTACATATGGTACACTCATGGTTTGAACAATGTATGTCCAGTAATCACATATACAAATATATGATAAGGCACCTTTATGTATTCTCCAACTGAGAATGGCCTAGAAAATTGTAAGGAGAACCCATTCAACACGTTGCCCAGGACATCTCTAGCAGCAAAAGCCGTAGCAACACCTGCAGTGCACATCAGTGTAAAAGGATTTTACTTTTGTTTGGAGTATTAACTACTGAATCTAGAAATACGAGGAGTCCTCACATGGAAGAAGAAATAGTGCATGCTGTAGTATTTACACAGACTACTGAAGACTGTAATATTTCCTAACAAGATTTCTGCATTATAGCATGCATAGCATAAGTATACATGAGTTATCGAAGATCCATATTACGCAGCTATTGGAAAGGACTTTAAGGTCGAACACGGCTACATTCCTTATTGTCATATTGTTCTAAGATATATAAACAACCACATCTCATTTGTGATAACTAATTTGTACAGCACGGTAGGCCATGGAAACAAAATGCGGCTTCGATGAAAAAAAATGTAAGAAAAAGATTCTTTCAGAGAGAAAAAGGAAGATACTGAGCTATTCACGTCTAAGAAGCACAGGACAGAACACATAGTTATTTAGCGCTTACTTTTACATGCTACATTTGGTTATTAAATGATTTTTTTTAGTGCAGATAATGATTGCTAAAGGCATTATCATATGGGCATATCACATATTATTCCTCAAAACAGTTTCGAACATTACCTCCCACACCACCAACAGTTAATATTGATTGAACAGCTACACCACAAGCCTCAGCAAGACCCATTACACCAAGCGCAATCAGTCCCAATGAGGACACTTGGTTAAAAGCTGATAACCTTGCTCTATCAGTAACTAAGGCAGTTTGGTTGGCCATAGCTTTAGTGATAAAGTTTGCTTTCCACCTATGAAGAAACCAGACAACTGACAATACAAATGCACCCCTCAAAGCTTGTGGAAAATAAGGTGATACACTTGGTGCGATCACTGCAGCCCTGATGAATGAAGAAAAAACATGAACATCCTCAGAACATAATATGCCACTTTTTATCAGGCTAAAACTTAGCATAAGCATGCATACAATTAATGAATATAAACGAATGTGTACTGTTGTATCACTAACAAAAAAAGGCAACAAGCATCCTTGATTTTGATAGGAAGTTTCTCTTTCAAATATTAAAGAAATATGGTCAGTCTAAGAATTTTTCAAAAGCATCAGCTGCTTCTCTTGTTTTTTTTTTCTTCAGAAAAGAGAGACAAGACGGACGCCACCATAGTACAAATAAACTTGCATCAATTTTTTGATACAAAATGAAAGGCGACACTCCAGATTAAATGCAACACATATAAGAAAATATTTAAATAACAATGGCAAAGCTGTGCAAGGTAAGTTCAATAGAAACTCACATCTCTGAAAATGCCATAAATGTGATCAAGTATTTTGCAGGATCCTCCAATGCACTCCAAAGGCTGGTGCTATATGAAGCATTAGTGTTGACTGAGTTCCCCAAAAGTGCTGATATCGGGTTCTGTGAACCATACTTATGAAGCCTCTTGAAGATGATAGGCATGACAAACCAGGCCAAAAGGGTACCACATAATGTTCCTCCAAGTGGAACAACTACCTTTTCTAGATCTGGATTTGCCTCAAGAAAACTTTGAACATGGGGTGTGACTGCATCAGTCATCTCCTTCACTTTCTTGCCTGCATCAGTCGTAGCATCGATGGTGGAGTTGCGAGCATTTTCAAAAATGTCCATCCAAGTGGTTCCTCCAGTACCAACCTCAGCAGTTTCAGTGGGAGGAACAATTGGGACTTCAGGCTTAATTCCAGTGTCTGATGAGTATGCACGGCGGATGCTGGAAACACCTAACGGTCCTGGCAATGCATTAAAACTGGGCCTTGAAGTATTCAACCAATTAGTGCCCATATAAGCAGAAAGGGGCATCATAGCCCTTGACACACCATTGGCTGGAGGAAAACGATCCATTGCTTTCATCTGCCCAATAATTGAATTGCCTGGTTTTACCTTGCCCCTGGCACAGCTGTTGAACCCCCTCAAAGAAGCGCCAGGAGATTTGGACCCAATCGATAACTCCATAAGATTCTGAGATGACCGACGCAAGATTGCTGTACACCCAGACATTGTGCACTACTTAAGAAACTGTGCCCTGAAATATGAAAACAATTAATATGAAAATTGGAGAATATAAACATAACTAAAAAGAAAACAAGACTACTACCAAACTCTATTAACGATGACTAAATGACCAAGTATAAACCATAATTCAACAGCAAAGCAACAATGTATGAAACTACTAGTTATCAACATATACCATATCAAACTTCATTAAGCTTGTAGGACCAGAAAATAACTCTGGATGCTAAATCCGAAAATTCTGAATCATGAGAACTTCAATTTCATGGTGCCAAAGAGCTCGGCAAACTATAGTATTCAAACATCAAAAGATAAAGGGTCGGCTGCTTCTCTAACTGTTATCCATGCTGTTGTCTCAAACCATAACAGCAAACTCCGGGATTTGCATCAAATGGGTGTGCCAAACCTTCTAAGGAGCAAACATAAAAAAATTACAGTGCAAAGTGACCACTCAAGCGATCCTTGCCAAATTTCCCAATCACAGCAACAATAATTCGTCGGCACAACCAAAATCAGCTTAATCAGCGGGAAAATTCAGGTCTCAAGTTAGAATCAGACAAACAAACTATAAACCAACAATTCTTACTCGGCCCAGATGCTATATTTGCATAAACCCTTCAGGCAACACCAAATCGAACCGGTCCAAGAGCAGCAGTTACAAAGAAAAGCTCGCATCAAACAGCTGGAAACATAATTCAAGCAACAGAAATGGGAATGATGACTAAAAGGAATGAGGATAAACCACTAATTACACAACTCTCACTCGAACTTGACCGGCAGAGAAACAATGTGTATGAAATTACTAATTATCAACACGCACATGACAAAAGTATACCCATCACTGTTTCTCTAACTGAAAACCACGCTCTCTATCACTATGTCTCAAACGTAACAGCAAACTCTGTTTGCGCCATATGATTGGGCTAAATCTTAGCCGCGGCAAAAACTACATTGCAGAGCGACCACGCAAGTGATCCTTGCAGTAGGTTGTATCAAGAAGCACCCAAAATTTCCAAATCACAGCGACTATAATTCGTCGGTACAGTCAAATCAGATTAATCAGAGGCGGAAATTCGGGCCTCCCATCAGAATCGAACGAACGAACTAGGCATCAACAATCCTTACTTGAATCCCGGATGCTACATTTGCATAAGCCCTCGAATCGGGCGACACCGAACCAGCGGAAGAGCATCAGTAACAAAAAATAAACAAAACCAAAGCAGAAAACAAGACTATACCAAACACTATTAATGATGACTATAATCAACGATGTATGAAACTACTGGTTATCAACATATAGAACCTGAAACTTTATTAAGCTTATAGGACCAGAAAGTAACTCTGGATGCTAAATCCGAAAAATTCTCAATCATGAGAACTTCAACTCCATGGTGCCAAAGAGCTCGGCAAATCATAGGTATTCAAATATCAAAAGATAAAAGGATAGCCGTCAGCTGCTTCTCTAGCTGTTAACCATGCTCTTGCATATGTGCGTCTCAAAAAATGACAGCAAACTCCGTGATTTGCATCAAAAGGGTGTGCCAAATCTTATAAGGAGCAAACATAAAAAAATACAGTGCAGAGCGACCACTCAAGCAATCCTTACCATAGCTTGTGTTGATAAGCACTCCAAATTTCCCAATCACAGGAACAATAATTCATCAGCACAACCAAAATCAGGTTAATCAGCGGGAAAATTCAGGCCTCCAGTTAGAATCGGAATAAACCAACAATTTACTCGACCCAAATCTTATATTTGCATAAACCCACAAGACAACACCAAATCGAACCGGCAGAAGAGCAGCAGTTACAAACAAAAGCTCGCATCAAACAGCTGGAAACATAATTAGAGCAACAGAAATGGTAATGATGACTAAACGGAATGAGGATAAACCATAACACAACTCTCACTTGAACTTGACCAGCAGAGAAACAATGTGTATGAAACAACTAAGTATCAACACGCACATGACAAAATACACTCATCACTGTTTCTCTAACTGAAAACCACGCTATCCATCTCTATGTCTCGACCGTAACAGCAAACCCCGTTTGCACCAAATGATGGGGCAAATTCTTCTAAAGAGCCACGGCAAAAACCACATTGCAGAGCGACCACGCAAGTGATCCTTGCTGAGCGACTACGCAACAAGCACCCAAAATTTCCAAATCACAGCGACTATAATTCGTCGGTACAGTCAAATCAGACTAATCAGAGGGGGGAATTCGGGTCTCCCATCAGAATCGAACGAACGAACTAGGCGAATCCCGGATGCTACATTTGCATAAACCCTCGAATCGGGCGACACGGAACCAGCGGAAGAGCATCAGTAACAAACAAAAAATACTCGCATCAAAACGCACGCCGGAAACGGAGCCCGCGGCGCACGGGGAAGGCTCTGACTACAACTGTCGGCCGCGCCATCTGGAAGCGATAAGAACCCGCATCGAGGAAAGGGGTGGTTCAGCCGCGGCAGTGATTCGAAGAGGGGAGGGTGGTAGTGGTAGGGCTTACGCTTCGGAGAGGCGGAGGGGTCCGGGAGCCGGCGGCCCTCCTGCCTCGTCCCCGCGGCGCTTCAACACCTGGCCCGGAGGGGCGCGGCCGCGTGGGGTGGGGGGTGTGAAGCGTGAGGCCTCGACGGCGACGGAGGCTGCGCTGGTTTATTTTCCTTGCTCTCTGCTTGCCTTTCTTGCGGGACAGGAAACAGGCGATGTCGTGGAGAGGCTGCTGGTGGGGTCTCCTCCCTGCCCCACCCCCGCGTCGTGCGGTGCGTGCTCGAGTTAATTGCACAGAAGTATCACAATTGGGGCATCACATGCAGATTGGTATCACGATTGCTAATTTTTGCGTGTCAGTATTAACATTTCTCTAGATTTTTGCAAATAGGTCTAAACTGCGTATAAACACGTATTGACGGTGTATCTGACTAGCGGGGCCCGCCCGTCAGGTGCCGACGTGGCATGTTTTTTGCAGAAAACCCCCGCCCTCGCCCTCGCCCTCACCCTCTCGCTCCGCGCCCGCCTCGCCGCCCTCTCCCCGTGGCGGCCTCCTACCTCAGCCGGCGCGCGCACGACCCCAGCGCGCCGGTGGTGCTGACCCCGCCGAGGATACTGCTCGCCGCCGCGGGGCTCGGGCTGGCGACCGGCGCCGACGACTTCCTGTACGCGTACGGGCTGTCGTTCGTGCCCGTGTCCACCTCCGCGATCCTCATCTCCACGCAGCTGGCCTTCACCGTCTTCTTCGCGTTCCTGATCGTGCGGCAGCGGCTGACGGCGCTGTCGGTGAACGCGGTGGCGCTGCTCACCGTGGGCGCCGTGGTGCTGGGGCTGCACGTGTCCTCGGACCGCCCCGCCGGGGTGAGCAAGGGGCAGTACTGGCTGGGGTTCCTGCTGACCCTGGCCGCCGCGGCGCTGTACGGGCTGGTGCCGCCGCTGATCGAGCTGACCTACAAGCGGGCCGCGGGCCGCGGGCGCGTGGTGACGTACGCGCTGGTGATGGAGATGCAGCTGGTGATGGGCTTCTTCGCCACTGCTTTCTGCACCGTCGGCATGATCGTCAACAACGATTTCCAAGTGCGGTGCCCATGTCACTCACCCCTCTCTCCACACTCTACTAGGAGCAGGATAGGAGTATGCCACAGTAGTTTCTCTGATGCGTGCGTGGATTTGCTCACAAGCCCGGCGAGAGGAAGCGAGAGGACCAAGCCCGGCGAACGCGATGGGGTCGTCGGGGAGGAACGGGCTCACCTACGACGAAGCGCGCGGCCGCGGAGCCGGTGAAGAGCGCGACGAGCAGGGCCCGCGCCGAGCCAGAAGGCGCGGAGGTGCGGCGGGTGGGCGCGCGCCGGGGCGGCCCCGCCTTCTCCGCCGCGACGGTCCCCGCGGCGGCGAGGTGCGCGAGGAGCTGCGCTGCGAGGAAGGCGCGCTGGACCGCGGCCCAAGAGCTCCCGTCCTCGCCCTCCCAGCTCGCGGGGAGGAGCAGGAAGGCGAGCGCGAGCAGCACGAGGGACGCGGCGGCGAGCGCCGAGGAGGCCCCGAGCGCGAGCCTGTGGCGGAACCCCCTCCGCGGGCTGGCTTGGGGAGCAGGGGCTCCTCCGACTCCTCGTGGAGCGCGCGGGGGTGGAGATGGAGGCGGGCGCGGAGGGAGAGGGCGGCGAGGCGGGCGTGGAGCGAGAGGGCGAGGGCGAGGGCGAGGGCGGGGGTTTTCTGCAAAAAACATGCCACGTCGGCACATGACGGGCGGGCCCCGCTAGTCAGATACACCGTCAATACGTGTTTATACGCAGTTTAGATCTATTTGCAAAAATCTAGAGCAATGTTGGTACTGACACGCAAAAATTAGCAATCGTGGTACCAATCTGCATGTGATACCCCAATTGTGGTACTTCTGTGCAATTAACTCTGCGTGCTCAGATGTTCCCTCCCTTTTCCTTTTTTTCTTTTCTCCGAGGGATCTTTTTTTTAGTGGTTTTTTCCTCTTTAGATCTGGCCTTCTGGATCGCGAAGCCCAGCTTTTCTCTTCGAGCAACCCGTGAAGCCCAAGCGGGGAAGTGTCCTCACTGGGCCTCTATGGGTAGCAAGTACTGTTAGAAATTAGGCCCAGCATAGCTAAAAAAAAAGGAAATTAGGCCCGTGCATTCCACCGTGCCCGCCAGCACCGCGCGGCTGAGACCAGCGTGGCACGCTCGGCGTCGTGAGACGGGCGGCGCGGCACGTTCCGGCGCGTGCGAGGCCAGCGCCGCCACGCGCGCAGGCTGCCATGCTTCACCGCCGCCCGTGGTACTTTCAGGATCGCCGTACAGTGGCGCCACCAATCGTGCAGGCCGCTCAGGCTTCACCGCGCTCAGTGCGGGATGCCCGTCCTTGATCTTTTCGGGCTCGCCGTACAGTGGCGCCACCACCGCCCTTGCCGGGTCCTCGTCGCTGATTAGCCGGCGAGCGCGGCGAGATTCCGTCACACATACCACCTCCCGGCTCCGTGGGTGTTCGGTGTAGTGCACCTCGCCTCATAGGCGGCCACACGCGTCATCCGATCGCACGGCAGACATCATCAAGTTGACCAAGGGCTAACGGAGAGGGGACCGGACGCGACGGAACACGACGCAAGTTGACCATCTAGCTAGCGATGGCGCCACTCGTGACAGTAGTAATAATAGCACTAGATTACAATATATAGCACGATAAATGATTGACAGTAATATACACAGGCGCGACAAATGATTACAATACGCACATTGCTGCCGCGGTACGCATACGATGATAAATACGTGCGAATCAAAAATAATGTATACGGCGAATCAAGGAGTAGAGGAAGTCGGCATCAATGCATTACCAAGCGCAATACTCAGGCGCGATAATGAAGTGGATTCCCTGCCACTATCTCCATTCTAATTATATATATCTCCCGATATGAATGAGCACCGAGCACGCCACACACACTACTGCTCCGCCCCGCGAGCATCTATCTACTTTTAGGAAGGCATCTATCTACATACGATTGGGAGTTCGAGATGGACGATCGTACTCTTGGCAAAGGCAGGAAGTGCGTCCCCTCGCCGTCGGCGGCGGCGGTGGCCAGGCGCGCCGTGCTTCTCCTGGCCGCCGTCGTGTTCGTGGGGTGGCTCATGATGTGGGCCATGCTGCCGACCAGAACTTACAGCTCGACATGGGCGCCGAAGCTTGCGGCGCTCACCGGCTTCGGGAAACAAGGTTTTCTTCTGACTCTTCACGGCCTGTCGGAATTGCACCGATGTCGGTTTTCACGAGGTACTCGTTTCTTTTGTTCATCATGGCTTATAATTTGTTATTACAGGGATTAGGATGACGGTGTACGCCTTCCCGGTGCTGTTCGTGTACGTTGTTGCGTGCGTTTACCTGCATTTGCAGCAGCAGAAGGGGGGTGACCCTGACACCCAGCGCCGGACCAGGTATGCTTGAGTTTTTTCCGACTACGAAGTTGTACTAAAGCAGCGTCAATTAATATGTATCGGTGTAGTATCTCATCAAGTATTTCGCATGTACTACGTGATACTAATAGCCACGGAACAAACGACAGAAAATTCCTGATGATTTTGCTTATGTTATTATTAGTACGAGAATAGCAGCAGCCTGGAGGAGACCCGTGCTGGTGAGAGGCCCGCTGGGGATCGTGACGGGCATAGAACTGGCCATCCTTCTCATGTTCATGGCGCTCCTCGTCTGGTTCTACTACGCGTACATCACCGTCGAGTTCTCCAAGCTACGCGTCAAGCCAGGCGAGAAACTGTAAGGAACCACACGCGCGCAGCCGATCGACACAAAACTGCAATTCTGATGATGAAACAACTAACTGTAAACTGACGTTGGTTACGTACGAACGTGCAATTGGTGTTCTCAGGTGGCAGGCGGAGCTGGAGAAAGCGGCGAAGCGGCTCGGCAGTGTCGGGAGTTTGTGCTGCGCGCTGCTGTTCCTGCCCGTGGCACGCGGCTCGTCGCTCCTGCCGCTCGTCGGCCTCACGTCGGAGGCCGGCATCAAGTACCATGTCTGGCTGGGGAACACGGCCATGGCCATCTTCACCGCTCATGGGCTCTGCTACGTCTTTTTCTGGGCATCCACTGATCAGATCCACCTGGTACTCCCCTAAGGTGCACAACCATCTTCAAGATTCAGATTAAGCGTACGACTAACTTGGTATGCCCGGCCAACTTGTGACCCAGATGACGAAATGGGCGAGGACGAGGGCCTCCAACGTCGCCGGGGAGCTGGCCTTGCTCTGCGGCCTCGCGATGTGGGCGACGGCGCTGCCGCGCATCCGCCGCCGGATGTTCGAGCTCTTCTTCTACGCGCACCACCTCTACATCCCCTTCATCGTCTTCTCCGCGCTCCACATGGGCGTAATGGTGTTCTGCTACGTCCTGCCCGGCGTCTTCCTCTTCGCCGTCGACCGGTGCCTCCGCTTCCTGCAGTCGCGCGCCCGTGTCCGCCTCGTCTCTTCCCGCTTCCTGCCGTCCGGGGCCGTCGAGCTCAACTTCGCCAAAAGCCCCTGTAAGCAACGTAGATATCCATGCAAGGAGGGTTACGAGGCAACGACAGGAAAAATGTGCTGACAACTTTGTTGCAGGTTTGAGGCACAATCCCACGAGCACGCTCTTCGTCAACGTCCCATGCGTCTCGCGGCTCCAGTGGCACCCTTTCTCGGTGACGTCGAGCAGCAGCCTCGAGCCGGACACGCTCAGCGTCGTCATCAAGAACAGAGGCGGGTGGACGCAGAAGCTGTACGAGACGGTCTCGTCTCTGCCCCCGTCCGGTGGCCACCTCGGCGTCTCGGTCGAGGGGCCGTACAGCCCGGCTGCCGGGGTCACGCCCTTCTTGGGCCACGACTCGCTGGTAATGATCAGCGGCGGCATCGGCATCACGCCGTTCATCTCCATCATCCGCGAGCTGGTTTACCAGAGCGCCATGGCAGAAACGGCGTCCATGCCGAGGCTCCTCCTCGTCTGCGTCTTCAGGACGTCGGCCGAGCTCGACATGCTGGACCTCCTCGTCCCGGCCTCCGGCGGCCTCAACGGCGCCCCCAGCCTCGACCTGCGCATCGAGGCCTTCGTGACGAGCGAGAGCGAGCCCCGCACCGGCAACGACCCGCACAAGCGGCCTTGTCAACCGGTCTGGTTCAAGCCGTGGCCGTCGGACGCGCCCGTCTCCCCGGCGCTGGGAACCAACGGCTGGCTCTGGCTCGGCGCCGTCGTATCCTCGTCGTTCGCCGCGTTCCTCCTGCTCGTCGCCGTGCTGCAGCGGTTCTACATCTACCCGGTTGACCGAGACAGCAACCACGTGTACCCGTGGGCGGCCAGAACGATGCTGAACCTGCTGTTCCTCGGCGTCAGCGTCGCCGCCGTCACCGGTGCGGCGTTCCTGTGGAGTAAGCGGGGGAGCGCCAGGGAGGCCAAGAAGATAAAGAGCGTGGACGGGCCGATGTCGCCGGTGTCGTTGCTCCACTGGGCTGGTGGAGGCGGCGTGGAGAGGGAGCTGGAGAGCATGCCTGCGCAGCCTCTTGCGCAGGCAACCAATGTGCACTTCGGTCACCGTCCCGATCTCAAGAGTAAGCTCTACCGCGCACATTTCATTTTTCAGACGTACATTTGGTTTTGTTTCTCTGCCAAGTTGTGAGAAAAATGGTCGAATTGAATTGTGCAGAGATGCTGCTGGGGGTTCACGACGAAAACGTTGGGGTGATGGCCAGCGGTCCGTCGGGGATGCTTGAGGAGGTCGCGACTATCTGCTCGTCTGGGCTGGCGAGCAACCTGCATTTCCAGTCTATAAGCTTCACCTGGTGAACAACCAATTCCGAGCATCTAGCTCAAGGGGAAGAGGCTTCGGTTCTACTTTCTACTACTCCCTCCGTCCCAAAATAAGTGTCTCAACTTTGTACTAACTTTAGTACAAAGTGGTACTAAGGTTGAGACACTTATTTTGGGACGGGACAGTAGTTCGTACATCACCGTAGTCTGTTGTGTAGATTTTTTTTTCTTGTTTGCGGGTTAGTACAAAGTTGTACTAAGGTTGAGACACTTATTTTGGGACGGGGGCAGTAGTTCATACATCACCGTAGTCTGTTGTGTAGGTTTTTTTTTCTTGTTTGCGGGTAAATGTTGTGTACCTATTATTCTCTCGTTTCTAAGACTATCACCGTTTCTTAGCTCGAAACATGCTTTCACCCTGCTTTAAGTTAATAAGAAACAAACGATTGAATTGATACAAGATGACGAAGAAATCCTTTTACAAAGTTGATAAAAAAACCGGCGGCTAGGAATCATCCGATTGATAATAGATGAATTTAAGCCGCCTCGTAGGCTGTAGGATCCCCGATCTCCGACCCTCCAGTATTATGCTCCCACAAATTGGAAGTTGTCGCAGCGCCCACAAACTGGAGTCATCACAACACCTGTCCGTCGGAGCGCCGAACAACCCTCCATCGCAACACAACAACTACCCCAGCCAGCGGCAGTGCCCTGTTCGTCGGAGCGCCGGTTGCAGCAGCTCTCCGTTGTAGCACCGGCGGCATAAGGATGCTCCATCGTAGCTCCGTCGCAGCCCTGACAGCACCGGTGATGCTCCATTGCAACTCCATCGCAGCACCGCGCAGCCTGGTGGTGCTCGGCGACTCCTCGCAGCAAACGTGATGTTGCAAATCCCCATTGCAGCACCGGCGATATTTCGACCGCTCGACGATGTTCCATTGCAGCACAGATGATGATCCCGACAGCCCGGTGATGCTTCATCGTAGCGACGCAAGACCTCCCAATGCTCCATGGCAGTAGCGGTGACTCATTGTGGTGCTGCGGTGTTGTTGCCGTCACAACAATGGTTTCCTCCCCTCAAAGCACCGTGTGTGGCCTGATGCAGCGATGGTGTCTGATGACGCGCGTTGGCTTGAGCGAAAGGAATAGTGGCGGAGGGGCACACGAGCAGGTTTAGGCAGGACGACACGAAGGAATTATGCCCTAGAGGCAATAATAAAGTTATTATTTATTTCCTTATTTCATGATAAATGTTTATTATTCATGCTAGAATTATATTAACCGGAAACATAATACATGTGTGAATACATAGACAAACAGAGTGTCACTAGTATGCCTCTACTTGACTAGCTCGTTAATTAAAGATGGTTATGTTTCCTAACCATAGACATGAGTTGTCATTTGATAACGGGATCACATCATTAGGAGAATGATGTGATTGTCTTGACCCATTCCGTTAGCTTAGCACTTGATCGTTTAGTATGTTGCTATTGCTTTCTTCATGACTTATACATGTTCCTATGACTATGAGATTATGCAACTCCCGTTTACCAGAGGAACACTTTGTGTGCTACCAAACGTCACAACGTAACTGGGCGATTATAAATATGCTCTACAGGTGTCTCCGAAGGTACTTGTTGGGTTGGCGTATTTCGAGATTAGGATTTGTCACTCCGATAGTCGAAGAGGTATCTCTGGGCCCACTCAGTAATGCACATCACTATAAAGCCTTGCAAGCATTGTAACTAATGAGTTAGTTGCGGGATGATGTATTACGGAACGAGTAAAGAGACTTGCCAGGTAACGAGATTGAACTAGGTATTGAGATACCGATGATCGAATCTCGGGCAAGTAACATACCGATGACAAAGGGAACAACGTATGTTGTTATGCGGTCTGACCAATAAAGATCTTCGTAGAATATGTGGGAGCCAATATGAGCATCCAGGTTCCGCTATTGGTTATTGACCGGAGATGTGTCTCGGTCATGTCTACATAGTTCTCGAACCCGTAGGGTCCGCACGCTTAAAGTTTCGATGACGATTATATTATGAGTTTATGATTTTGATGTACCGAAGGTTGTTCGGAGTCTCGGATGTGATCACAGACATGACGAGGAGTCTCGAAATGGTCGAGACATGAAGATTGATATATTGGAAGCCTATATTTGGATATCGGAAGTGTTCCGGGTGAAATCGGGATTTTACCGGAGTACCGAGGGGTTACCGGAACCCCCCGGGGGCTTAATGGGCCATAGTGGGCCTTAGTGGAGAAGAGGAGAGGCGGCCAGGGCAAGGGCCACACTCCCCTCCCCCCTAGTCCGAACAGGACAAGGAGAGGGGGCGGCGCCCCCCTTTCCTTCTTCTCCTCCACTTCTTTCCCCTCTTCTCCTATTCCAACAAGGAAGGGAGGGAGTCCTACTCCCGGTGGGAGTAGGACTCCTCCTGGCGCGCCCCCTCCTGGCCGACCGCACCTCCTCCCTTGCTCCTTTATATACGGGGGCATGGGGGCACCCTAGAGACACAACAATTGATCGTTTGATCTTTTAGCCGTGTGCGGTGCCCCCTCCACCATAGTCCACCTCGATAATACTGTAGTGGTGCTTAGGCGAAGCCTGCATCGGTAGAATATCATCATCGTCACCTTGCCGTCGTGCTGACGAAACTCTCCCTCAACACTTGGCTGGATCGGAGTTCGAGGGACGTCATCGGGCTGAATGTGTGCTGAACTCGGAGGTGCCGTACGTTCGGTACTTGATCGGTCGGATCGTGAAGACATACGACTACATCAACCGCGTTGTGCTAACGCTTCCGCTTTCGGTCTACGAGGGTACGTGGACAACACTCTCCCCTCTCGTTGCTATGCATCACCATGATCTTGCGTGTGCGTAGGAATTTTTTTGAAATTACTACGTTCCCCAACAGTGGCATCCGAGCCAGGTTTATGCGTAGATGTTATATGCACGAGTAGAACACAAGTGAGTTGTGGGCGATACAAGTCATACTGCTTACCAGCATGTCATACTTTGGTTCGGCGGTATTGTTGGATGAAGCGGCCCGGACCGACATCACGCGTACGCTTACGCTTACGCGAGACTGGTTTTACCGCCGTGCTATGCACACAGGTGACTAGCGGGTGTCAGTTTCTCCAACTTTAGTTGAACCGAGTGTGGCTACGCCCGGTCCTTGAGAAGGTTAAAACAGCACTAACTTGACAAACTATCGTTGTGGTTGTGATGCGTAGTTAAGAACGGTTCTTGCTCAGCCCATAGCAGCCACGTAAAACTTGCAACAACAAAGTAGAGGACGTCTAACTTGTTTTTGCCGGGCATGTTGTGATGTGATATGGTCAAGACGTGATGAGATATAAGTTGTTGTATGAGATGATCATGTTTTGTTGAAGTTATTGGCAACTGGCAGAAGCCTTATGGTTGTCTCTTTATTGCATAAGATGCAAGCGCCAAATAATTGCTTTACTTTATCGCTGTGCGATAGCAATAGTTGCAAGAGCAATAGTTGGCGAGACGGCCATGTAACGACACATTGATATAGATCAAGATGATGGAGATCATGGTGTCATGCCGGTGACGATAGAGATCATGACGGTACTTTGGAGATGGAGATCAAAGGCGCAAGATGATCATGGCCATATCATGTCACATATTTTGATTGCATGTGATGTTTATCTTTTATACATCTTATTTTTGCTTAGTTCGACGATAGCTTTATAAGATGATCTCTCACTACATTTCAAGATAAAAGTGTTCTCCCTGAGTACGCACCGTTGCCAAAGTTCGTCGTGCCCAGACACCACGTGATGATCGGGTGTGATAAGCTCTACGTCCATCTACAACGGGTGCAAGCCAGTTTTGCACATGCAGAATACTCAGGTTAAACTTGACGAGCCTAGCATATGCAGATATGGCCTCGGAACACTGAGACCGAAAGGTCGAGCGTGAATCATATAGTAGATATGATCAACATAGTGATGTTCACCATTGAAAACTACTCCATTTCACGTGATGATCGGTTATGGTTTAGTTGATTTGGATCACGTGATCACTTAGATGATTAGAGGGATGTCTATCTAAGTGGGAGTTCTTAAGTAATATGATTAATTGAACTTTAATTTATCATGAACTTAGTAATGGTAGTATTATCATATCTATGTTGTAGATCAATTGCTCGCATTTAGCTCCCCTGTTTTATTTTTGATTTGTTCCTAGAGAAAACTAAGTTGAAAGATGTTAGTAGCAATGATACGGATTGGATCCGTGATCTGAGGATTATCCTCATTGCTGCACAGAAGAATTATGTCCTTGATGCACCGCTAGGTGACAGACCTATTGCAGGAGCAGATGCAGACGTTATGAACGTCTGGCTAGCTCAATATGATGACTACTTGATAGTTTAGTGCACCATGCTTAACGGCTTAGAATCGGGACTTCAAAAACGTTTTGAACGTCATGGACCATATGAGATGTTCCAGGAGTTGAAGTTAATATTTCAAGCAAATACCCGAGTTGAGAGATATGAAATCTCCAACAAGTTCTATAGCTAAAAGATGGAGGAGAATAGTTCAAGCAGTGAGCATGTGCTTAGATTGTCTGGGTACTACAATCACTTGAATCAAGTGGGAGTTAATCTTCCAGATAAAATAGTGATTGACAGAATTCTCTAGTCACCATCACCAAGTTAGTAGAACTTCGTGATGAACTATAATATGCAAGGGATAACGGAAACGATTCCCAAGCTCTTCGTGATGCTGAAATCGACGGAGGTAGAAATCAAGAAAGAGCATCAAGTGTTGATGGTTAACAAGATCACTAGTTTCAAGAAAAGGGCAAAGGGATAGAAGGGGAACTTCAAGAAGAACAACAAGCAAGTTGCTGCTCAAGTGAAGAAGCCCAAGTCTGGACCTAAGCCTGAGACTAAGTGCTTCTACTGCAAAGGGACTGGTCACTAGAAGTGGAAACACCCCAAGTATTTGGCGGATAAGAAGGATGGCAAAGTGAACAAGCTATATTTGATATACATGTTATTGATGTGTACCTTACTAGTGTTTATAGAAGCCCCTGGGTATTTGATACTTGTTCGGTTGCTAAAAAATAGTAACTCGAAACAGGAGTTAAAGAATGAACAGAGACTAGTTAAGGGTGAAGTGACGATGTGTGTTGGAAGTGGTTCCAAGATTGATATGATCATCATCGCACACTCCCTATACTTTCGGGATTAGTGTTGAACCTAAATAATTGTTATTTGGTGTTTGCGTTGAGCATGAATATGATTTGATCATGTTTATTGCAATACGGTTATTCATTTAAGTTAGAGAATAATTGTTGTTCTGTTTACATGAATAAAACCTTATATGATTACACACCCAATGAAAATGGTTCATTGGATCTTGATCATAGTAATACACATATTCATAATATTGAAGACAAAAGATGCAAAGTTAATAATGATAGTGCAACCTATTTGTGGCACTGCCGTTTAAGTCATATTGGTGTAAAGTGCATGAAGAAACTCCATGCTGATGGGCTTTTGGAATCACTTGATTACGAATCACTTGATGCTTGCGAACCATGCCTCTTGAGCAAGATGACTAAAACGCCGTTCTCCGGAACAATGGAGCGAGCAACAGATTTGTTGGAAATCATACATACTGTTGTATGTGGTCCGATGAATATTGAGGCTTGCGACAGGTATCGTTATTTTCTGACATTCACAGATGATTTGAGCAGATATGGGTATATCTACTTGATGAAACATAAAGTCTGAAATATTTGAAAAGTTCATATAATTTCAGAGTGAAGCGGAAAATCATCGTAACAAGAAAATAAAGTTTCTACGATCTGATCGTGGAGAATATTTGAGTTACGAGTTTGGTCTTCAATTAAAACAATGTGGAATAGTTTCACAAACTCATGCCACCTGGAACACCACAGCGTAATGGTGTGTCCGAACGTCGTATTCGTACTTTACTAGATATGGTGCGATCTATGATGTCTCTTACCGATTTACCACTATCATTTTGGGGTTATGCATTAGAGATAGCTGCATTCACATTTAAAAAGGGCACCATCTAAATCCGTTGAGACGACACCGTATGAACTGTGGTTTAGCAAGAAACCTAAGCTGTCGTTTCTTAAAGTTTGGAGTTGCGATGCTTATGTGAAAAAGTTTCATCTTGATAAGCTCAAACCCAAGTCGGAGAAGTGCGTCTTCATAGGATACCCAAAGGAGATAATTGGGTACACCTTCTATCACAGATCCGAAGGCAAGACATTCGTTGCTAAGAATGGATCCTTTCTAGAGAAGGAGTTTCTCTCGAAAGAAGTGAGTGGGAGGAAAGTAGAACTTGATGAGGTAACTGTACCTGCTCCCTTATTGGAAAGTAGTTCATCGCAGAAATCTGTTCCTGTGACTACTACACCAATTAGTGAGGAAGCTAATGATGATGATCATATAACTTCAGATCAAGTTACTACCGAACCTCGTAGGTAAACCAGAGTGAGATCCGCACCAGAGTGGTACAGTAATCCTGTTCTGGAGGTCATGTTACTTGACCATGACGAACCTACGAACTATGAGGAAGCGATGATGAGCCCAGATTCTGCAAAATGGTTTGAGGCCATGAAATCTGAGATAGGATCCATGTATAAGAATAAAGTATGGACTTTGGTTGACTTGCTCGATGATCGGCAAGCCATAGAAAATAAATGGATCTTCAAGAGGAAGACGGACGCTGATAGTAGTGTTACTATCTACAAAGCTAGAATTATCGCAAAAGGTTTTCGACAAGTTCAAGGTGTTGACTACGATGAGAGTTTCTCACTCGTATCTATGCTTAAGTCTGTCCGAATCATGTTAGCAATTGCCGCATTTTATGAAATCTGGCAAATGGATAAACAAAACTGCATTCCTTAATGGATTTATTAAAGAAGAGTTGTATATGATGCAACCAGAAAGTTTTTGTCGATCCTAAAGGTGTTAACAAAATATGCAAGCTCCAGCGATCCATCTATGGACTGGTGCAAGCATCTCGGAGTTGGAATATACGCTTTGATAAGTTGATCAAAGCATATAGTTTTATACAGACTTGCGGTGAAGCCTGTATTTACAAGAAAGTGAGTGGGAGCACTACAACATTTCTGATAAGTATATGTGAATGACATATTGTTGATCGGAAATAATGTAGAATTATTCTGCAAAGCATAAAGCGGTGTTTGAAAGGAGTTTTTCAAAGAAAGACCTCGGTGAAGCTGCTTACATATTGAGCATCAAGATCTATAGAGATAGATCAAGACGCTTGATAAGTTTTTCAATGAGTACATACCTTGACAAGATTTTGAAGTAGTTCAAAATGGAACAGTCAAAGAAAGAGTTCTTGCCTGTGTTACAAGGTGTGAAATTGAGTAAGACTCAAAGCCCGACCACGGCAGAAGATAGAAAGAGAATGAAAGTCATTCCCTATGCCTTGGCCATAGGTTCTATAAAGTATGCCATGCTGTGTACCAGATCTATTGTATACCCTACACTGATTTTGGCAAGGGAGTACAATAGTGATCTGGAGTAGATCACTGGACAGCGGTCAAAATTATCCTTAGTGGAATAAGGATATGTTTCTCGATTATGGAGGTGACAAAAAGGTTCGTTGTAAAGGGTTACGTCGATGCAAATTTTGACACTGATCCAGATGACTCTAAGTCTCAATCTGGATACATATTGAAAGTGGGAGCAATTAGCTAGAGTAGCTCCGTGCAGAGCATTGTTGACATAGAAATTTGCAAAATACATACGGATCTGAATGTGGCAGACCCGTTGACTAAACTTCTCTCATAAGCAAAACATGATCACACCTTAGTACTCTTTGGGTGTTAATCACATAGTGATGTAAACTAGATTATTGACTCTAGTAAACCCTTTGGGTGTTGGTCATAGATCGATGTGAACTATGGGTGTTAACCACATGAAGATGTGAACTATTGATGTTAAATCACATGGCGATGTGAACTAGATTATTGACTCTAGTGCAAATGGGAGACTGAAGGAAATATGCCCTAGAGGCAATAATAAAGTTATTATTTATTTCCTTATTTCATGATAAATGTTTATTATTCATGCCAGAATTGTATTAACCGGAAACATAATACATGTGTGAATACATAGACAAACAGAGTGTCACTAGTATGCCTCTACTTGACTAGCTCGTTAATTAAAGATGGTTATGTTTCCTAACCATAGACATAAGTTGTCATTTGATTAACGGGATCACATCATTAGGAGAATGATGTGATTGACTTGACCCATTCCGTTAGCTTAGCACTTGATCGTTTAGTATGTTGCTATTGCTTTCTTCATGACTTATACATGTTCCTATGACTATGAGATTATGCAACTCCCGTTTACCGGAGGAACACTTTGTGTGCTACCAAACGTCACAACATAACTGGGTGATTATAAAGGTGCTCTACAGGTGTCTCCGAAGGTACTTGTTGGGTTGGCGTATTTAGAGATTAGGATTTGTCACTCCGATAGTCGGAGAGGTATCTCTGGGCCCACTCAGTAATGCACATCACTATAAAGCCTTGCAAGCATTGTAACTAATGAGTTAATTGCGGGATGATGTATTACGGAACGAGTAAAGAGACTTGCCGGTAATGATATTGAACTAGGTATTGAGATACAGATGATCGAATCTCGGGCAAGTAACATACCGATGATAAAGGGAACAACGTATGTTGTTATGCGGTTTGACCGATAAATATCTTCGTAGAATATGTGGGAGCCAATATGAGCATCCAGGTTCCGCTATTGGTTATTGACCAGAGACATGTCTCGGTCATGTCTACATAGTTCTCGAACCCGTAGGGTCCGCACGCTTAAAGTTCGATGACGATTGTATTATGAGTTTATGTGATTTGATGTACCGAAGGTAGTTCGGAGTCCCGGATGTGATCACGGACATGACGAGGAGTCTCAAAATGGTCGAGACATGAAGATTGAAATATTGGAAGCCTATATTTGGATATCGGAAGTGTTCCGGGTGAAATCGGGATTTTACCGGAGTACCGAGGGGTTACCGGAACCCTCTGGGGGGTTAATGGGCCATAGTGGGCCTTAGTGGAGAAGATTAGAGGTTGCCAGGGCAAGGGCCGCGCGCCCCTCTCCCCTAGTCCGAATAGGACAAGGAGAGGGGGGCGGCGCCCCCCTTTCCTTCTTCTCCTCCACATCTTCCCCCCTTTCTCCTATTCCAACAAGGAAGGGAGGGAGTCCTACTCCCGGTGGGAGTAGGACTCCTCCTGGCGCGCCTCCTCCTGGCCGGCCGCACCTCCCCCCTTGCTCCTTTATATACGGGGGCAGGGGGCACCCTAGAGACAGAACAATTGATCGTTTGATCTTTTAGCCGTGTGCGGTGCCCCCTCCACCATAGTCCACCTCGATAATACTGTAGCGGTGCTTAGGCGAAGCCCTGCGTTGGTAGAACATCATCATCGTCACCACGCCGTCGTGCTGACGAAACTCTCCCTCAACACTCGGCTGGATCGGAGTTCGAGGGACGTGATCGGGCTGAACGTGTGCTGAACTCGGAGGTGCCATGCGTTCGGTACTTGATCGGTCGGATCGTGAAGACGTACGACTACATCAACCGCGTTGTGCTAACGCTTCGGCTTTCGGTCTACGAGGGTACGTGGACAACACTCTCCCCTCTCGTTGCTATGCATCACCATGATCTTGCATGTGCGTAGGAATTTTTTTGAAATTACTACGTTCCCCAACAAATACTGTTGCGGATTCTACGATGAAAGCAGACTATATTGCGGCTTCAGAAGCTTCGAAGGAGGCGGTGTGGATTAAGACGTTTCTTGAAGAAGTTGGTGTGGTCCCAAGTGCAATGAACCTAATGGCGCTCTATTGTGATAACCATTGTTCAAGCAAAGGAACCAAGACCCCACATGAAGACCAAGCATATCGAGCACAAATATCACATTATCCGACATCATGTCGAGAAGGGTTTTGCGAAGGTTCTCAAGGTTCATACGGATTTGAATGTGTCAGACCCGATGATGAAGGCTCTACAACGAGCAAAGCATGAGCAACACCAAATAGTCATAGGTGTTAAAGAGACTATGTAAACTAGATTATTGACTCTACTGTAAGTGGGAGACTGTTGGAAATATGCCCTAGAGGCAATAATATTGTATTATTACATTTCTATTTTCAAAATTAAGAGTTTATATTTCATGCTATAACCGCTATGATTCTGGAATATGTGATTCAGTGGAAAACTCATATGCATGTGTGCAATGATAAATAGTAAAATAAAGATTCCCGGTCTTGCCTCTAAGAATGGCTCAAGTCTTGTTTGGTGATCACGTTTTTCGGACTCATGATATCGTTAAGTTTATTCATATTGCTTGAGTTTACTTTGTCTAAATCATGTCATCTTGCTTAAGGTGTTACTCCCTTCTTTATGAACTTAATACTCTAGATGCATGCTGGATAGCGGTTGATGTGTGGAGTAATAGTAGTAGATGCAAACCGGACCCCGTCTACTTGTCTCTGACGTGATGCATATATAGATGATCATTGCCTTGAATATCGTCATAACTATGCGCTTTTCTAACCATTGCCCAACAGTAATTTGTTTACCCACCGCATGCTTTTTGTTCGAGAGAGAAGCCTCTAGTGAAAACTATGCCCCCACGTCTACCTTTATCATATATTAAAATCCAAAAATACCTTGCTGCAATTTATTTACCGTTCTTTTATTTTGTGTTTTTATTTATCTATCTACCATTATCAGATTTGATCCTTGCAATTAACGGCCGAGGGGATTGACAACCCCCTTGACCGCGTTGGGTGCAAGTATTTGTTCTTTGGTGTGTACGTGTTGTTCATGAGGTCTTGCGTGGTTCTCCTACTGGATTGATAACCTTGGTTCTTAACTGAGGGAAATACTTATCTCTACTGTACTACATCATCCTCTCCTCTTTCAGGAAATCCCAACGCATCTCACAAGTAGCAACGGGCAAGTTCATTGTTTCCTTGTCCGGTAAATTTGACTTGGAAACCAAGTCGGTTTGAGATCGTGACTGTGACACGATACCACCTCTGATTCTTCTATATATACTACTTACCAGCCTCGGCCAAAGGCACACCAAAAACACCTAGGGCTTTGCCTCATCTCACAACTTGAACCGCCACCATAGTCTACTCTAACCCGAACGCCAGCGTGCATCGGCGTGCAGGAGAGCAGGTCTCTGGAACCGTTCGTCCTTGTGATCCTGCACCGGGAGAGGACAAATTAGGTTTATGGGAAGCGATGTGCGCGACTGCTCAAGTTCATCAGCATGGGTCGTCTTCCGTCCAAGTCAGGCGGTGCTACTCATCGTCATCTTCATCGTTGTCAACAACAGATCATCGCCAACATCGTCATCAACACCATTGCTCCCACAATAACTAACGAATAGCACGTCCTTTGTGATCTATTCATGTCTTCCTCCGTAGTTCCTACTTCGTGTGTGATGCTGATATGCATGTTTTGCTGTTCATCTAGTTTGCTAGATTGTTGCATGCTAGTCTATGTTCGTCATGAATTATTTACTAGAATTGATCATGAACTTGCCTAATATTCTAACATGCACCTCCCTAACCAGCAGTCAAAGCGAGATGAACTCCTAAAGGAGTTAGGAATGGTGAGCCCATGGATCTTCCTAATCTGTCTGCTGCCCGTGATGACAAACTCCATGACATTATTCCTATCAACAAGCTTGAAAATACCAATGGCGATCTCTTGAAATCTGACTCTATAAGAGCAAGTACAACAAGGTGACATCAGCAGGCTATAATGACTAAAATATTATATCTTTACTTAGTTGACGAAGAGAGAAGAGAGACATGATGTTGATTACCAGCCAACTGCAGCACAAGCCCCAAGACACTTTGTGACATTGTAAAATGGGCAATTTATTAATAAAATAGTGCACATTTAAGATTTACTATTGTACATGTCGGCTATTTTAGGTTGGATCTAGATGACATGACAATTCCTTATAGCCAATAGTTGATTGTACTATTAACCATGCTCTAAGGCCATCTACAACCGTAGGTTGCAAATCTGGGCCCTCAAACGCCCGCGGACGCGCCCGCGGACAGTAACCGGGAGAGCCTCAAAATTTACCATTTGCACCCACATATCCTATTTCCGAAACACCTACTACATGCAGCGCAATGCACGGCGATCATCCCGTGCGTCTTCGGCCGGCTGGGCTGTCAAAATACACCAAAAATTGCTCATACTTAAGATTTCACACCCGTATTAGTCTCACCTCACCGCGTGACGAGCTAGTCAACCGGCTTAAATAGCCGGGTCGTGCAGAAGCGATAAGCTTCTAACATCATTGGATCCTTTGTAAAGAAGACAAACTATTACTATGAATCTTCTATGTTTATCACATAGAAGGTTCATAGTCAGAGTCTATCTCCTTTATACTAGGGAAATATTCATGTCCGTACTGCCATTTATGAATCAACTTTGTCAAAAAAATCGATGAACAAAATAAAAAAATCTATTGTCATTGTGATACGTCTCCATCGTATCAATAATTTTTGATTGTTTCATGCCAATATTATACAACTTTCACATACTTCTGGCAACATTTTATATTATATTTTGGGACTAACATATTGATCCAGTGCCCAGCGCCAGTTCCTGTTTGTTGCATGTTTTTTGTTTTGCAGAATATCCATATCAAACGAAGTCCAAATGCAATAAAAATTTACGGAGAATTATTTTGGAATATATATGATTTTTGGTAGGTGGAATCAATGCAAACGGAGGCCCACGGCCTCCACAAGACACATGGGCGCGCCAGCACCCCCCAACGCGTGGTGGTGCCTTGTGGGCACCCCGTAAGTCGGTTGGGGCTCTTCTTCGGGTGCAAGGAAGCTTATATCCAAAAAAATTGTGTGAAAATCTCAGCGCAATCGGAGTTAAGGATCTCCGGGAATATAAGAAACGGTTTTCAGCCAGAAAACGGAAACGCGAAACAGAAAAGAACAGAGAGATAAATCAAATCTAGGATGCCCCTCCTCCAGCATGGAGGCCATGGACCAGAGGGTGAACTCTCCTCCCATCTAAGGATGAGGCCAAGGAAGAAGAAGGTAGGAGGGGGGCTCTCTCTCCCTCTCTCCCTGTGGCGCCGGAGTGCCGCCGGGGGAAGGATCGTGACGACGATCTACATCAACAACCTTGCTACCGTCAACACCAACTTCCCCTCTGTAACATCACAAAATTCTAAATTTCGGAATGTTATACTAAATAGATAGTTATGATTGATTGTGTGAAATTAAGTGAATTTTGAAATTTTTTGAAAGTTAAATGAGAGGGAATAAAAGGACTTTCCCAAACTTTCATTTTTGCTTTTATGATCTATGTGAATTCAAATTCTTTTCAAATACAAAACCCTAGAGAGAAGATGACATGACTTCTTCCATTTAAATAAATGAAAATGTTTTTTTTTGAAAATATTTGAATTCATTTGGAAATATTTTCCAACTCAGAAACTTTATGCAACTCAATGATTTTCACGAGAGAAGATAAAATGACTTCTTCAAATTGTATGAAATATGAGTTGGAAGTTTAAAAGGATCAAATTTAAAATCCTTTTGAAATTATTTTCAATTTGGAGTTATTTGATTTATATTCAAATTATTTTTCTCCAAAAATAAAATACATGGAAAATAGGGTAACATGATTCCCTACATCAGAAAATTGGAGATAAATAAATTTGAAATCATTTTGGTATTTTTAAAATGATTTTTATTGGATTTTAGTAGAGCAGTAGCACTCTTTGCTTTATTTAAATTTGTGTGAATTTTATTTGGCGTTGTAAAAATGTTCACGTTGTAGAAAATCTTTTTCTGAAAATTTTGATATATTATATGCCTAGGATATTTTAATTTAATTTATTTCGTTTTATTTTCTTGTCTGCAAAAGTATTTTAAAAAAAGGAAACCGCCGAACTGGGCCGGCCCAGCCAACCAGGCCAAGCCAGCCGCAGCCCAGCAGCTCCCCACGCCCGAACCGGCTACGCCTCGCGCGCCCGCTCGCTCCCTCGCTCTCACGCCGCCACGCCCAGCCACCGACAGGTGGGACCCACCTGTCGGGTTCTTCCTCCCCAAGCCAAGCAGGAGTCCAGCTCCCGTACGCCGTCGCCGGCCGATGCCGAGTCCCGCTCGGGACTCCTCTCCCTCTGCCCCTCGCACAAGCCGACTCCCTCCTCCTATTTATACCGCCGCCCGGGCCCCGTTCCTCCTCCTTTGCCGCAAACCGCAGCCACCGCCGCCCTCGCCGGAGTTCCCGCCTCCGACGAGATCTGCCGCCGCCGCCGCGCCCCGTTCCGTCACCCTCGACCTCCGCCGACGCCGCCATCGCCTTCCCCTCCTTGCGCCGCTTCTCCCAGACCCCGCGGCCACGCCGGAGGACCGCCGGAGCAGCCACCCCGACGCCGCTGCCGACTCCTTCTCCGGCGACGTCGACGCCCACCACCGCGGTAAGCCGCCGGTGCTCCTCGTCCGTCCGATCTAGGTTAGATGGATAGGATTAGATTAGTTCTTTTTTTATTCGAATCGTTTTTGTACTTAGTGAACGTTCACTGCTTTGCCTTTGCAGCGAACGGTTTTTAACCAATAGATTTCTGACACGTGGCCAGGGACCTAGGTGTAGATTTTATTTTTCAGTTCAGTCCCTGATTTTCAAAACACCACAACTTTTTACTCGTTTGTCCAAATCCAACGAAACCAACGCCCACTTCTTCATTATGATCCCTCTATCTAGTAATCCAACTCAAACATGTTTTTGAAAGTTCTAAAATTTGAATTCAAACAGATTTGTATTTGAATCTTGTTTTGATCGTAACTTGAGTTTCGTAGCTCCGATTTAGTTGATTCTTTTTGCAAATCGAAGCTCTTGACCTAAACTTTCTGATAAGGCCAAATTCACATAATTTTGGTACTGTTAGAAATTGTTTTATGTTGCAAGAGTTATTTACTTTGGTTCTGATGTTTTCCGAATTGTCTTCTTCATTCTTTCCGATCTTTTGAGTGATTGCTTATGTGTGGTTACCATTGCTTGCTTACGATAGATTGACCAGAGTGTGACGAGTAGAACTATCAAGAGTTTTGAGTGCGAATCATCTTCATCAACATTGCAGGCAAGTTCACACTTTGATCATATCCCTTTCATACCCAGTTTTTATGCATTAGTTTCACCCTCAAACATTGCATGAGTAGGATTGATAACATGTGGGTATTGGGAAGTAGTTGATGAGGTAGGAACCTATTGCCATGCATTCAAACCTTGGGAGTTACTTCTACGTTATGCTTATACTGCTATGCTATGCTCGTAGACGTGGATTGGGTTTGAGAGTATTCATGACAGATGTGAGATTGTTAATATATGGTTAAACTTAAGGTGGCAACTAAAACTCACATCTGGGTGGATTGAGGTACCTGGGTATTCCAGGATTGCCTGTTTTTCTTTTGGACCGCCACCCAGGTTCAAAGGGATCATGAGATTATTCATGCTAAAAACTTCCGTGTGCAGCCACAAGCTATTATGGGCTCTAGCATAGTTGATTAAGTTGTGTGAACTCTTATAGTTGTAGACTAGCAGATGTAGGGGATGTAGGTGTACCGGTCTACCCATCGTAAGGTGCTAACGCTTCTGAAAGACTGTGTCTCGGTCATCCGTTTCTCAAACATCATGTAGTGCGAGAATCAAGCGGAGGCGATCGAGTCTTATGGGGAAAAGTGCACAAACCTCAGCAGAGTGTACAAACTAATCATGATTAGCCGTGTCCCCGGTTATGGACATCTTGGAGTATCTAGTCTTGGATTATCATGTTGATCTCATCATGTTACTTTAATTAATCTTGTTGGGTTAATGATGATACTTAATTGGGATTGAGATGCTGTCAACCATCTCAATGTTTCACAACCACCATGATAGTCAAATAAAATTTATTCCTTTGCAGTAGGGAAAAATTGGCTTTTCGCAAAAACATTATAACCATAGAGCTTTTCCACCAGCCATATATGCATGTAGTGATAGCCTTTGTTCATCATTTCTCTATGGTGTGAATTTGCCAGCATATTCCTTGTGCTGACCCGTTTTCGGGCTGCAACGTTTCATGTTGCAGGATTCTTACGACGAGTAAGTGATACGTTAGGGTTACGATTTCTACACTCAACTTTGCCGTTGGTGTTGATGGGAATCCACAACCTTGTTACTTCCGCTATTTGGATTGGGGTAATAGTATTTACGTTACTTTATACATGTGATTTACCTCTGTTATAAATCCTCGAGTACTGTGTGTGTCAGCATACCGATCCAGGGATGACACTTAAGCACAGAGACTTGATCCATTCGGGTCGGGTCGCTACAAGATGGTACCAGAGCACATGTTGACTGTAGGACGTGACCCTAGAAACTGGCAAGCCCATAGGAAGGATTTTCTCTAAAACTTTCCTTTTCAAAAAGATCTTTTACCTCTCTCCTTTTCTGAGTCTTATTCAAATATTCCCTTTTAGTGAGACCATATCCCTTTCCTCTTTTGACCACTCGAAGATTCGACTGATGAGACCACTCCAAGAAGTACAAGATATCGGACAACTAAGACCACTACGGAATGAAGGAGATTCTACCGTGCATCTGAATAATGGAAACTACAACTGTTGAAGACTCCGAAGACTAGGAGAATTGGAGGCTCTGAAGAATTCCAGATTTTGACCTAGGAAGGCTACCCTATGGAACTTGGCAGACTATGGAAGCTGTCAATACCCGAGATCAAGGTGTATCGGAGAAAGACCGGAGCATGGAGAGTTAAAAACTCAAAGTTCTGTCAAGGAAAACCCTAAGGCAGGAGATATCAACTATGGAGAGATAGCTCATGGAAATGACAAGAGCAGAAACATGGCTATCCATGATGTTATCGCCCGCTTATGCTATTGTCACCGTGCTGATTTAAGCATGCATATGCATGGAAGGATTGGATGGTAGAAGGCTGATGGAGCACCTATCAGCAAGATGAAGTTTTAACCTTAGCCGGTGTATCACCAGGATCTGGAGTGTTACATCAAGAAGTTAAGATGGAGCTACAAGAAGCCGTATTTGAAAGGAAGCATTTCATGAAGAACTCAGGACCTAGAAGCTGAAAGTAGCCAAGCTGGAGGAGCAAAATTTCGAGATACCGGAGATTCGTCAGGAACTGAAGGACAGTAGGACCATGGTTCATGCCGAGGTTGATGAAACCCAGAAGTTTGGAATGCAACTCCAGAATATTCAAGGATGTCATGAGAGACTTTGAGTCAACAGAGATGATCTGGCAAAAGAACTTAAGAAGGACAAGCATGATTGGAAGAAGCCATTGGAGCCATGAACAAGACTTGAAGAGTTTGATGACGTTGAAGATTTGTTGACCTTTAGAAGACCAAACCCCTGTTATACCTACGTTAGATGCGACGTTTGTGAGCTGTCATTTGTTTGTTGTTTTCCGACAGCCACAATAAAAATCTGTCTTTTCAAAACCATTGTTTGTATTGTGTGCATCCCTCTCTATTTCTCTTATCCCACCGCAAACCCATGGCCCCAATAGAGGATGAATGAAGATGAGCTTGTATTTTCTGGACCGATAAGTCAATTGGAGATGGACCGATGGATTCAGAACATGGAGGATCCTATGGAGAATAACCCTATAGTCGGAAAAGATACGGCCCAGCATGCTCTTCAGTGTTTTGAAAGAGGTGCTGCTACTTGGTGGAGGATGTACCAAACCATCAACGGATGGCAAGGAGTAACCACTTGGAAAGAATTTAAGTGGACTTTGTTAAAGTCTTGGCTTGTGTCCCAAAAGTTGAGGCCTTATGGAAGGGATATGAAGAAACCTTGTGCATACAAGCTTTGTGGAGAAATAGGACACAACCATAAATAAAACAAGGACGAATACCCTCATAAGCGGAGGATTTCCAAAGGAGTTAGTCGAGGATCTCAGGGAACTTCGGTTGGAGATTGTTCCCAAAGGTTTTGTTGCAGCAATGGAAGTTCAGTCTACATTGTTGGGAAAGATCCGTGAAGCTCAGAAGGATGACAAAGAGATTGCTGAGGTAAAAGAGAGGATGAGCAAAGGAAAGGCCAAAGGTTTTCGTAAGGATGAGCACGACACCTTATGGTTCGAGGACCGTGTATATGTGCCCAATAATGCAAAGATCAGGAAGTTAATACTTCAGGAGGCTCATGACTCACCATACTCGATTCGTCCTGGAAACACCAAGATGTATTTGGATTTGAAGGAGCGTTTCTGGTGGACTGGTATGAAGAAGGATATTGCGGAGTATGTAGTCGTAGGTGATGTATGCCAGAGAGTAAAGGCAGAGCATCAGAAGCCAGCCGGATTACTACAGCCTATGCCGATACCCGAATGGAAGTGGGATAAGCTTGGCATGGATTTCATTATCGGATTTCCCAGAACCCGAACGGGATATGATTCTATCTGGATAGTAATTGATTCGCTTGACCAAAGTGGCTCACTTTATCCCAGTAAAAACCACCTATACAAGTGCGAAGTTGGCCAAGATATATATGACCAGGATCGTATGTCGGCATGGAGTTCCGAGGACCATCGTATCAAATAGAGGAACACAGTTTACCTCAAAGTTTTGGCATCAGTTGCACCAGACTTTGGGTACTAGGCTAGAGTTTAGTACAACTTTTCATCCGCAGACAGATGGACAGATCGAGAGAGTCAATCAGATTCTGGAGGACATGTTGAGAGCTTGTGCATTAGATTATGGATCTAGTAGGGATGATAATCTACCTTACGCGGAGTTCTCATACAACAACAGTTACCAAGCCAGTTTGAAGATGGCCCCTTTTGAAGCTTTGTATGGGAGAAGGAGCCAGACACCGTTGATGTGGGATGAAGTTGGAGACCGTCAGTTGTTTGGACCAAATGTGATCAAGGAGTCAGAAGAGAATGTTAAGTTGATTCGAGATAGACTGAAGGTAGCTCGGTCCAGGCAGAAGAGTTATGCAGACTAAAAAACGCAAGGAGGTAGTCTATGAAATTGGAGACAGAGCATGTCTTCGTGTGTCCCCTCTGCGAGGAATTAAACGATTTGGAGTTAAGGGAAAGTTAGCCCCGAGATTTGTAGGACCATACCGAGTTTTGGAGCGTATGGGAGAAGTGGCCAACAAGTTGGAGTCACCCGAAGGACTGTCAGGAGTTCATGATGTATTTCATGTTTCCCAGTTGAAGAAGTGCCATGCAGAGATGGCCAATATTCCCCTGTAAGGACGCTTGACCCTGGAAAGGATAATGATGTTCCACGAAGTGGAGTATGGACTTCATAAGTATAAGTTTTTTATCTCGGTATGTGGGATATCCCACGAGGATGAAGAGATGAATTACTATTGGATATAAAGGAGGTATGATGTTGGAAATATGGATCAATGGAAATTCCATGATGAGTCTGAGTAATCATGTCCTAGTTTGGTGCCAATAGAAGGAAGGAAGACAGTACAATTGGATGGATTTAAGAATACTAGGAAGTTGGATGTTGGATTCAGGATCAGTTTGCCCGATGATGAGTTCAAGGTTTACAAGTGATGAGATGGGCCATAACCCACAGGCCCCAGGACCTGCCAAGAAGCAAGCACATTCTTGCTGAAGGAAAAACCCTGGAAGAAGTTACGATTTTATTAGCAGACGATCTTATAGGAGTAACGCAAAACCTGAGAGTTGTGAAGAAACGATAGATGTTTGTTTGGCTTGCAGAATCAATGGATTTATCCGAACCTAGTTCGTCGACAAGAGAAATTCTGCAATGCTTGCGAGGATGACCGAGTGTTAGAATGCGAGATTCACTAAACCATATACAGGGTAATGATTTGGGTGCGGGATGGATTGATCACCATACCGACTTACTCTTATTATTCGCCTTGCTATACGGGATGGTAAATCTGAGTGACTTGCCTATAGTGGAGAGACGACGATCAAAACCTTGTTTGAACCTTAGAATGGTATAAGTATTTTTCCCTTGTACAAGGCAGTTGTTGCCAACCGTAGGTTATACGGTGAGGATCAGCCCAGACCCATTTCCTGCAGGAGAAACCATAAATTGTTGACCGCCAGGAGATATCGCTAGTTGTTTAGTATTGGCGCCATACCCGTCAGCTATGAAGACCCGTCAGCTATGAAGACCCAGTCTCGGAAGAACCTTACCAAGAAGAAAGGACAGAAGAATTGAGGAAAAGGTTGTGCCACTACCGGAAGAGCCAGAGAAGGAATTATACTAAAGATCTGAGAAGACCGGCCCTGTCAAGAATAAGGATGGGGTATATAAGTTTTGATGGAACCATAACTATGCTTCAAAGGGTGGTAGCACCCCAGACCCCGGTGATGATCGATGGATTTTGAGAAGACCCCAAACCTAATCTATTTCTTTCTAGCCTCTCCGAATCTCGAGGACGAGATTCATTTTAAGGGTGGTAGGTTTGTAACATCCCAAAATTCTAAATTTCGGAATGTTATACTAAATAGATAGTTATGATTGATTGTGTGAAATTAAGTGAATTTCGAAACTTTTTGAAAGTTAAATGAGAGGGAATAAAAGGACTTTCCCAAACTTTCATTTTTGCTTTTATGATCTATGTGAATTCAAATTCTTTTCAAATACAAAACCCTAGAGAGAAGATGACATGACTTCTTCCATTTAAATAAATGAAAAGGTTTTTTTTTGAAAATATTTGAATTCATTTGGAAATATTTTCCAACTCAGAAACTTTATGCAACTCAATGATTTTCACGAGAGAAGATAAAATGACTTCTTCAAATATATGAAATATGAGTTGGGAGTTTAAAAGGATCAAATTTAAAGTCCTTTTGAAATTATTTTCAATTTGGAGTTATTTGGGTTTTATTCAAATTATTTTTATCCAAAAATAAAATACATGGAAAATAGGGTAACATGATTCCCTACATCAGAAAATTGGAGATAAATAAATTTGAAATCATTTTGGTATTTTTAAAATGATTTTTATTGGATTTTAGTAGAGCAGTAGCACTCTTTGCTTTATTTAAATTTGTGTGAATTTTATTTGTCATTGTAAAAATGTTCACGTTGTAGAAAATCTTTTTCTGAAAATTTTGATATATTATATGCCTAGGATATTTTAATTTATTTTATTTCGTTTTATTTTCTTGTCTGCAAAAGTATTTAAAAAAAAGGAAACCGCCGAACTGGGCCGGCCCAGCCAACCAGGCCAGGCCAGCCGCAGCCCAGCAGCTCCCCACACCCGAACCGGCTACGCCTCGCGCGCCCGCTCGCTCCCTCGCTCGCACACCGCCACGCCCAGCCACCGACAGGTGGGACCCACCTGTCGGGTTCTTCCTCCCCAAGCCAAGCAGGAGTCCAGCTCCCGTACGCCGTCGCCGGCCGATGCCGAGTCCCGCTCGGGACTCCTCTCCCTCTACCCCTCGCACAAGCCGACCCCCTCCTCCTATTTATACCGCCGCCCGGGCCCCGTTCCTCCTCCTTTGCCGCAAACCGCAGACACCGCCGCCCTCGCCGGAGTTCCCGCCTCCGACGAGATCTGCCGCCGCCGCCGCGCCCCGTTCCGTTACCCTCGACCTCCGCCGACGCCGCCATCGCCTTCCCCTCCTTGCGCCGCTTCTCCCAGACCCCGCGGCCACGCCGGAGGACAGCCGGAGCAGCCACCCCGACGCCGCTGCCGACTCCTTCTCCGGCGACGTCGACGCCCACCACCGCGGTAAGCCGCCGGTGCTCCTCGTCCGTCCGATCTAGGTTAGATGGATAGGATTAGATTAGTTCTTTTTTTATTCGAATCATTGTTTTACTTAGTGAACGTTCACTGCTTTGCCTTCGCAGCGAACGGTTTTTAACCAATAGATTTCTGACACGGGCCAGGGACCTAGGTGTAGATTTTATTTTTCAGTTCAGTCCATGATTTTCAAAACACCACAACTTTTTACTCGTTTGTCAAAATCCAATGAAACCAACGCCCACTTCTTCGTTATGATCCCTCTATCCAGTAATCGAACTCAAACATGTTTTTGAAAGTTCTAAAATTTGAATTCAAACAGATTTGTATTTGAATCTTGTTTTGATCGTAACTTGAGTTTCGTAGCTCCGATTTAGTTGATTCTTTTTGCAAATCGAAGCTCTTGACCTAAACTTTCTGATAAGGCCAAATTGACATAATTTTGGTAATGTTAGAAATTGTTTCATGTTGCAAGAGTTATTTACTTTGGTTCTGATGTTTTCCGAATTGTCGTCTTCGTTCTTTCCGATCTTTTGAGTGATTGCTTATGTGTGGTTACCATTACTTGCTTACGATAGATTGACCGGAGTGTGATGAGTAGAACTATCAAGATTTTTGAGTGTGAATCATCTTCATCAACATTGCAGGCAAGTTCACACTTTGATCATATCCCTTCCATACCCAGTTTTTATGCATTAGTTTGACCCTCAAACATTGCATGAGTAGGATTGGTAACATGTGGGTATTGGGAAGTAGTTGATGAGGTAGGAACCTATTGCCCTGCATTCAAACCTTGGGAGTTACTTCTACGTTATGCTTATACTGCTATGATATGCTCGTAGATGTGGATTGGGTTTGAGAGTATTCATGACAGATGTGAGATTGTTAATATATGGTTAAACTTAAGGTGGCAACTAAAACTCACATCTGGGTGGATTGAGGTACCTGGGTATTCCAGGATTGCCTGTTTTTCTTTTGGACCACCACCCAGGTTCAAAGGGATCATGAGATTATTCATGCTAAAAACTTCCGTGTGCAGCCACAAGCTATTATGGGCTCTAGCATAGTTGATTAAGTTGTGTGAACTCTTACAATGGTAGACTAGCAGATGTAGGGGATGTAGGTGTACCGGTCTACCCATCGTAAGGTGCTAACGCTTCTGAAAGACTGTGTCTCGGTCATCCGTTTCTCAAACATCATGTAGTGCGAGAATCAAGCGGAGGCAATTGAGTCTTGTGGGGAAAAGTGCACAAACCTCTGCAGAGTGTACAAACTAATCATGATTAGCCGTGTCCCCGGTTATGGACAATTTTGAGTCTCTGGTCTTTGGATATTCATATTGATCTCATCATGTTACTTTAATTAATCTTGTTGGGTTAATGATGATACTTAATTGGGATTGAGATGCTGTCAACCATCTCAATGTTTCACAACCACCATGATAGTCAAATAAAAATTTATTCCTTTGCAGTAGGGAAAAATTGGCTTTTCGCAAAAACATTATAACCATAGAGCTTTTCCACCAGCCATATATGCATGTAGTGATAGCCTTTGTTCATCATTTCTCTATGGTGTGAATTTGCCAGCATATTCCTTGTGCTGACCCGTTTTCGGGCTGCAACGTTTCATGTTGCAGGATTCTTACGACGAGTAAGTGATACGTTAGGGTTACGATTTCTACACTCAACTTTGCCGTTGGTGTTGATGGGAATCCACAACCTTGTTACTTCCGCTATTTGGATTGAGGTAATAGTATTTATGTTACTTTGTACATGTGATTTACCTCTGTTATAAATCCTCGAGTACTGTGTGTGTCAGCATACCGATCCAGGGATGACACTTAAGCACAGAGACTTGATCCATTCGGGTCGGGTCGCTACACCCTCTATGCAGCGTTGTAACCTATCTATTCCCGCTACAATTCTCTACTTAAATAGGGTGTTCAATGATACGTCTCCAACGTATCTATAATTTTTGATTGTTCCATGCTATTATATTATCTGTTTTGGATGTTTAATGGGCTTTAATATGCTCTTTTATATTATTTTTGGGACTAATCTGTTAACCGAAGGCCCAGTGCAAATTGCTGTTTTTTTGCCTATTTCAGTGTTTCGCAGAAAAGGAATATCAAACGGAATCCAAACGGAACGAAACCTTCGCGAGGATCTTTCTTGGAACAAACGCAATCCAGGAGACTTGGAGTGGAAGTCAGAGATGCAACTAGGCAGGAGGGCGCGCCCAGGGGGGTAGGCGCACCCCCCACCCTCGTGGGCCCCTCGTAGCTCCACCGACCTACTTCTTTCGCCTATATATACTCTTATACCCTGAAAACATCCAGGAGAGGCACGTAACCACTTTTCCACCACCGCAACCTTCTGTACCCGTGAGATCCCATCTTGGGGCCTTTTCCGGTGATCTGCCAGAGGGGGATTCGATCACGGAGGGCTTCTACATCAATGCCATAGCCTCTCCCATGATGTGTGAGTAGTTTACCACAGACCTTCGAGTCCATAGTTATTAGCTAGATGGCTTCTTCTCTCTCTTTGGTTCTCAATACAAAGTTCTCCTCGATGTTCTTGGAGATCTATTCGATGTAATACCTTTTGCGGTGTGTTTGTCGAGATCCGATGAATGTGGGTTTATGATCAAGATTATCTATGAACAATATTTGATTCTTCTCTGAATTCTTATATGCATGAATTGATATCTTTGCAAGTCTCTTCGAATTATCGATTTAGTTTGGCCTACTAGATTGTCGTGGAATAGTCACGGCAGATGTCCTCGTGAAAGGACTTAGTCGTGGAGCCATCGCAACTAGAAAGCTTAAAGGGGTTAAAGCGGGACAAAGGACACGAGGGTTATACTGGTTCGGCCCCTTACGGTGAAGGTAAAAGCCTACTCCAGTTGAGGTGGAATTACTAGGGTTTTGATGACTAGGGAGCGAATCCGCTATGCCTGGCTACCGATTTGATGTTACTTTCCTTAAGCCGCCGGTGGGTCATCCCCTTATATACACGGGTTGACACCCCACAGCCTACAGAGTCCCGGCCGGCTCATAAACAGTGTCCGGCTCGGTGACTAGTTAATCTTGCCTTACAACACAAGTCATGCCATTACGGCGGTTTATCACTACGGGCCTTAAGTCGCCTACGGGCTTTAGGCCCTTTATTGAACCGCCATCTTCAAGCTTGATATTGGGCTTCATATAATGAATTGCTATAGCGTAACCCGGCCCCTCCTGGACGGGTTACACCAGTAGTTATATCCCCAACATTAAGCCCTAGATTGATTTGAACCGGTTCATGTCAATCTTCAATACTTTAAGAAAAAACCTTCTGGCTTCTGTCTGTGCAAAAGTTATAACCCGCCATGACATCATCTTCGGGATTCATGATAACCCGCCATGACGTCATCTTCCATTAAATTCATTTTTTATTCTTTCACATCTCAACGGATCTTTATCTTAATGACTATCCCGAAAATCGAGGCGTCGGAATAGCTGGATATCCACGTCTGGCCTCCTCGTTTCTCACGCCTTCTTTGTCAGTCTTTCCTTATAAATAAGCATGGCCTTTAGGTCTTTCTTCATTCTCCCCCTTTCTGTCGTCTTCTTTCTCTCGCGACTCCGCTGCTGCTCGAGCTCCACCGCCGCCGCAGCAGAGCACCTCATCTTCGTCGATCTTGGCCGCTGCATCAACCTGAATCGACCAGAGAACGGCGGCGATCCTCCGCAGTAGATCTACAGCTGTAAGTCTTCACCTTCCCGCACTTCAGATCTGCATTTAGGGTTTTCAAGTTCTTCCGTGTTCTTCATGGTTCAACACAGTTTCTTCGTAGTTCCTCCACCGCGGCTTTATTTGATCCAAAAGTAGTATGGAACTCATGTGGTAGTTGCTTCGCATCCATTTTCAATACTAGCAGATCCCCTTTGCTTGTAAAAAGACCTCTTTAGAGCTCATGAACTCATCTGTACCAGTTTTTAGGTCTAGAATATTTTCTTTTCTGAACGATCGTTTGATCCAAAATAACGGCTTCTGATTTTGACCACCTCAAAAGTCAGTTTTTCCGCCCTGTAATTGTACTCATCTCCAAAGGCTACTTCCAGCTCGATCTTACCAACTGGATACGCCGACTTACCGGGCACCACGCCATGGAAAACAGTATTGGACTGGTTGAGGCTTTTATCAGTTAATCCCATACGACGGAAGGTCTCAAATAGAGGATGTTGATGCTACTATCTCCATCCATGAGTACCTTAGTGAATTTATACCCACCAACCTGAGGAGCCACCACCAAGGCCAGGTGACCCGGATTGTCAACCCGGGGAGGGTGATCTTCCCTACTCCATACAATCGGCTGCTCAGACCATCGCAAGTAATGTGGAACTGCCGGCTCAACAGCATTCACAGCCCTCTTATGAAGCTTCTGGTCTCGCTTGCACAAACTGGTAGTAAACACATGATACTGTCCACTATTGAGCTGCTTTGGATGGGTCTGGTATCCCCCCTGCTGCTGCTACAGATTACCCTGGCTAGATTGCTGGTCAAACTACCTTGATTACCTTGAGAATTCTGAAGATTGGAATTTGAACCGCCGCCCGGGCCATGAAAGCCGCCGCCCTGCCCATTGTTACCGTTGAACATGTTGGAATTCTTGAAAGCTTTCATGATCGCACAGTCTTTCCATAGATGAGTGGCCGGCTTCTCCCTAGAGCCATGCCTTGGACAGGGCTCATTTAACAATTGCTCAAGCGTCGGGCCTGACCCGCCAGACCGGGGAGGCGGTCTCCCCTTACGTCGGTGATTGTTACCCTGCGCATTGGTGTTGGCCACAAACTCCATACCATCATCAGCCTTACGCTTATTACCTCCTTGACTCACCGGGTTATGCTGAGGGCCCTTGCCGTTGCCATTCTTCTTTCCCTTCCCTGTCTTTTCATCATCAGACGCGGGATCCTTGGTACTATCAGAGTCGGCGTACTTGACCAGACCCGCCATCAGCGTACCCATATCGTTGCAATTGCGCTTGAGCCGCCCAAGCTTCATCTTCAGGGGCGCAAAATGACAATTTTGCTCCAGCATTAAGACCGCAGAGCCGGCATCCATCTTATCAGACGAATGTATTATTTCCTTGACCCGGCGTACCCAATGGGTTGTAGACTCGCCTTCTTGCTGCTTGCAGTTAGTCAAATCCACAATTGACATAGATTGCCTACATGTATCTTTGAAGTTTTGGATGAACCGGGCTTTTAGCTCTGCCCATGACCCGATGGAATTAGGTGGCAGTCCCTTCAACCAAGTGCGGGCAGTCCCATCCAACATCATGGTGAAGTATTTGGCCATCGCCGCTTCACTGGCCTCCAGCAACTCCATAGCCATCTCGTAGCTTTCAATCCATGCTCCGGGCTGTAAATCAGCCGTGTAATTAGGTACCTTCCTAGGTCCTTTGAAATCTTTGGGCAGACGTTCGTTACGGAGAGCTGGCACCAGACAAGGGACACCTCCGGTCCTCGTAGCTATGCCTGTCTCGATAGAAGCTGTTGGGTGAACCGGAAAAGGCTGGTAAGCTGTCAGCTGAGCCGCCTGCTCAGCCTCTTGACGTGCTCTGTCTTGATCTACCACGTTAAAGGCTCCATTATGCGCCGGGCCATGCCCAGCTGGCAGGTCACGGCACCGGACGTTGCTTGAGCCGGCCGTTGAAACCATGTGTCTGCTATAACTTGGGCTCCGGCTTGGACGAGGGGTTGAATGAATCCTGTCCCGACTATATGAATATGCCTCCTATTGTGCCAAAGCTGTCTGAAGAAGTTCTCTGACCCTGCGGGTTTCGACCGCCGTTGGAGAATCACCCTCGACTGGGAGAGCCGCCAGTCGCGCCACTGCAACGATCATGTTTTCCAATGGATTAGAATAATGACCCGGTGGTATTGGCACGTATTGAGGTGGGGCACTATTCACACGGGGAGGCCCCATCACTTGCGGCTGAACCAGCATTCCAGCCTCGGGTGCCGTGATTTCTGGCGGGTTACTAGGCCCTGCACCGGGCGTGTTGAAGAGGTTTCGAGGATCATAAACCGGAGGGAGCCGTGATTGAGCCTTCTGATGCCTCCTTCTCATGACCTCATTGGATGCGTTCTGATCCATTGTGAGCCGGAAAGACTGCGCCTGAATCAGCTGAGTCTGGGCGTCCAGAGCCGCCCGTTCTGCAGCCATCCTGATTCCTTCCGCTGCCAGATCTTCCTTGGCTCATGCTATATCCAACTTTAACTGTGCCACCTCTGCATCATGTTGAGCTTGATCCGCTGGGACGACCGTGGCGGTTAACAGGGCAGTCATCTTATCCGTGAGATCCATCAGCACCTGAGCTGGCGAGTGCACAGGGCCTCCTGCCCCAGCGGCGGAGTTTTGAACAGGTTGCGTGCCGGCCATGAAGATTCCAACCCGGCTTGGCGGCTCAAAAGGGTCCGGAATACTGTCGCCATCGGAACAACCCCCGAGCCTGCCGTCTCGAAGTTGATACAACGAGTCCGTCTCACCTGTGGATGATTCACCATCAGAGCAGATGGCCGTCTCATCGCTAGATCTAGATTCTTCAGACAGTCCTCTGTGGATGCATCCCACGAAAGCACGCTTCAAGGCAGGCAGAGTCCGGGCGGGTCTCGCACACTGAGCCATCTCGATGAGGTCGGTGCAGATGTCCGGTTCAGGGCCCGGTTCGCCGATCTTGCCAATGAAAACGTGGATTCCGCCGAAGGGGACCCGGTACTCGTACTCGATTGAGCCGGCGTCGGGGCCCCAGCCTGCGTCATCGATGTAGAGCTTGCCGCGACGACTCTTGGTCATCCGGCCCACAGCATATCCCTTGAGCCCTTCGAAGCTGCCCTTCAAGAACTGAAATCCACCGTGCGCTAGCCCCACGGTGGGTGCCAACTGTCGTGGAATAGTCACGACAGATGTCCTCGTGAAAGGACTTAGTCGTGGAGCCATCGCAACTAGAAAGCTTAAAGGGGTTAAAGCGGGACAAAGGACACGAGGGTTATACTGGTTCGGCCCCTTACGGTGAAGGTAAAAGCCTACTCCAGTTGAGGTGGAATTACTAGGGTTTCGATGACCAGGGAGCGAATCCGCTATGCCTGGCTACCGATTTGATGTTACTTTCCTTAAGCCGCCGGCGGGTCATCCCCTTATATACACGGGTTGACACCCCACGGCCTACAGAATCCCGACCGGCTCATAAACAGTGTCCGGCTCGGTGACTAGTTAATCTTGCCTTACAACACAAGTCATGCCATTACGGCGGTTTATCACTATGGGCCTTAAGTCGCCTACGGGCTTTAGGCCCTTTATTGAACCTCCATCTTCAAGCTTGATATTGGGCTTCATATAATGAATTGCTATAGCGTAACCCGGCCCCTCCTGGATGGGTTACACCAGTAGTTATATCCCCAACATAGATTGATCTTTCTTGCAATGGGAGAAGTGCTTAGCTTTGGGTTCAATCTTGCGGTGTCCTTTCCCAGTGACAGTAGGGGCAGCAAGGCACGTATTGTATTGTTGCCATTGAGGATAAAAATATGGTAAACATTTGGAGCCGGCAGTCCGGCCGAATTTTCGGCCAGTTCCCGCGCCACGCTGGCTCACGCGCCCGTGAAACAATCGTCTCGCGCGAGACGCGTATACATGGTAGGGCCCACGCATGAAACAACTCACCGCTGGCCACACAAACCTTATCCCCACCCCGTGAGTATCTAATCCAGTTCATCCCCGCCGCCGTCCTCTCTCTGAGTCCAAAATACCAGCGCCGGTGACTGCACTTTTGAGGACGCCAGAGCTGATGCAAGCGGGAGCTGCGTCCATGGATGTGGAACTGCATCCTCTTCTCCCCCGACGCCTGGAGCGGCGAGCTACAACCATGGATGGCAGGAGCTACAACCCGCTTTCGTGGGAGCTACAACCGGCATCCATGGGAGCTGCGGCCGAAACGCGAGCTGCAACCATGGATGGCGGGGAGCTGCAATCGGGCCTCCGGGGGAGCTGCATGCGGTGAACGGTGACTTTTCTTTTCGCTGGAACACGAGTGCTACAACCATTTTCCTTTCTTGCTGGTACCGGCGGCGATTTTTGCTGGAAACGGCTGCAGATTTTGCTACATTCATTCATGGCCGAGCCGCGTCCCGTGACGACGGTGACCTATTTTTGCTACAACCGTTGTAGTTTTTGCTACGTCCGTGGATGATTTTTGCTACATCCTTTTTTCATGGTGAACATGTAGGCTCAACGGCGACGACCTATTTTTGCTACAACCGTTGTAATTTTTGCTACGTCCGTTGATGGTTTTTGCTACATCCCTTTTTTCATGGTGAACATGCAGGCTCGATGGCGGCGACCTATTTTTGCTACAACCTCTGTACTCTTTTCTACGCCCGTCGAGGATTTTGGCTACATCCTTTTTTTACCGTGGACCTGCAGGCTCGACAGCGATTAGCAGTGGGTGGAGGTGGCTGGCGAGCACGGGCGGCGCGGGGTTGACCGGCGAGCACGGGCGCGAGCGCGAGTGGCACGGGTGGCCCGCGAGTCAGGCGTGAGCGCGGGCAGCTCGGGTGTGGCCGGCAAGCATGGGCGAAGAGAGCATGGAAGGTCCGATCCAACGGCTGTATATACGCGAATCGGACGGCTACGCACTGACCAGCCCGAATTTGGGCCGGTGCGCCGGCGCCTATCGGTGCCCTAAAAAGATGGGGTTTATATCATATTGCTTGAGTTTATCCCTTTACATCATGTCATCTTGCTTAATGCGTTACTCTGTTCTTATGAACTTAATACTCTAGATGCATGCTGGATAGCGGTCGATGTGTGGAGTAATAGTAGTAGATGCAGAATCGTTTTGGTCTAACACGGACGTGATGCCTATGTTCATGATCATGCCTAGATAGTCTCATAACTATGCGCTTTTCTATCAATTGCTCGGCAGTAATTTGTTCACCCACCATAATATATGCTATCATGAGAGAAGCCACCAGTGAAACCTATGCCCCCCAGGTCTATTTTACATCATATTAGTTTCCCATCAACTAGCTATTTCTGTCGCCGTTTATTTTGCAATCTTTACTGTCCAATCTATACAACAAAAATACCAAAAATATTTATCTTATTATCTTTATCAGATCTCTGTTTTGCAAGTGGCCGTGAAGGGATTGACAACCCCTTTATCGCGTTGGTTGCAAGGTTCTTGATTCTTTGTGCAGGTACTAGGCGACTTGCGTGTAGTCTCCTACTGGATTGCTACCTTGGTTCTCAAAAACTGAGGGAAATACTTACGCTACTTTGCTGCATCACCCTTTCCTCTTTAGGGAAAACCAATGCATGCTCAAGAGGTAGCATTCAACACTATATATATATTATTATCCAATGATATGTGGTTATCCTATGATGTTTGAGCAGATTTGTTTTGTCCTATGGGTTGATTGATGATCATGATTGCTTTGAGTTGTATATTTTATTTTGGTGCTGTCCTACGGTGCCCTCCGTGCCGCGCAAACATGGGGGATCCCCGCTGTAGGGTGTTGCAATACGTTCATGATTCTCTTATGGTGGGTGGCGTGAGTGACAGAAGCACATACCCGAGTAAGGGGTTATTGCGTATGGGATAAAGAGGATTTGATACTTAATGCTATGGTTGGGTTTTACCTGAGTGATCTTTGGTAGTTGCGGATGCTTGCTAGAGTTCCAATCATAAGTGCATATGATCCAAGTATGGAAAGTATTGTTCGAAATATGCCCTAGAGGCAATAATAAAATGGTTATTATTATATTTCCTTGTTCATGATAATTGTCTATTGTTCATGCTTTAATTGTGTTATCCAGAAATAGTAATACATGTGTGAATACATAGACCATAACATGTCCCTAGTGAGCCTCTAGTTGACTAGCTCGTTGATCAATAGATGGTTAGGGTTTCCTGACCATGGACATTGGATGTCATTGATAATGGGATCACATCATTAGGAGAATGATGTGATGGACAAGACCCAATCTTAAGCATAGCACTAGATCGTGTAGTTCGTTTGCTAAAGCTTTTCTAATGTCAAGTATCATTTCCATAGACCATGAGATCGTGCAACTCCCGGATACCGTAGGAATGCTTTGGGTGTACCAAACGTCACAACGTAACTGGGTGGCTATAAAGGTGCACTACAGGTATCTCCGAAAGTGTCTGTTGGGTTGGCTCGGATCGAGACTGGGATTTGTCACTCCGTATGACGGAGAGGTATCTCTGGGCCCACTCGGTATTGCATCATCATAATGAGCTCAATGTGACTAAGTAGTTAGTCACGGGATCATGCATTACGGAACGAGTAAAGTGACTTGCCGGTAACGAGATTGAACGAGGTATTGGGATACCGACGATCGAATCTCGGGCAAGTAACGTATCGATTGACAAAGGGAATTGTATACGGGATTGCTTGAATCCTCGACATCGTGGTTCATCCGATGAGATCATCATGGAACATGTGGGAGCCAACATGGGTATCCAGATCCCGCTGTTGGTTATTGGCTAGAGAGGTGTCTCGGTCATGTGTGCATGATTCCCGAACCCGTAGGGTCTACACACTTAAGGTTCGATGACGCTAGGGTTATAAGGAAGGTTTGCATGTGATTACCGAATGTTGTTCGGAGTCCCGGATGAGACCCCGAACGTCACGAGGAGTTCCGGAATGGTCCGGAGGTAAAAATTTATATATGGGAAGTCACCATACGGTCACCGGAAATATTCGGGGGTATACCGGTATTGTACCGGGACTACCGGAGGGGTTCCGGGGGTCCACGGGGATGGTCCACCTGCCCCGGAGGGCCTTATGGGCTATAGGTGGAAGGGAACCAGCCCTAAGTGGGCTGGGCGCCAACCCCCCTAGGGCCCATGCGCCTAGGGTTTGGGGGGAACCCTAAAGGGGGGCGCCCCCCTTGCTTGGGGGCAAGCCACCTCCCCCTGGCCGCCGCCCCTCCCACCAGATGGGATCTAAGGGGGCCGGCCCCCCTCTACCTTGCCCCTATATATAGTGGAGGGGTGGGAGGGCTGCAGCACCACATCCAAGGCGCAGCCCCTCCCCTCCCCAACACCTCTCCTCCTCCGCGTGTGCTTGGCGAAGCCCTGCCGGAGAACTGTCACTCCACCACCACCACGCCGTCGTGCTGCTGTTGGAGCCTTCTTCCTCAACCTCTCCCTCCTCCTTGCTGGATCAAGGCGTGGGAGACGTCACCGCTCCGTACGTGTGTTGAACGTGGAGGTGCCGTCCGTTCGGCGCTTGGATCACCGGTGATTTGGATCACGACGAGTACGACTCCATCAACCCCGTTCTCTTGAACGCTTCCGCTCGCGATCTCAGAGGGTATGTAGATGCACTCCTCCCCTCTCGTTGCTAGTAAACTCCATAGATTGATCTTGGTGATGCGTAGAAAATTTTAATTTCTGCTACGATCCCCAACAGTGGCATCATGAGCCAGGTTTATGCGTAGTTTCTATGCACGAGTAGAACACAAGTTGTTGTGGGCGTCGATTTTGTCAATTTACTTGCCGTTACTAGTCTTATCTTGATTTGGCGGCATCGTGGGATGAAGCGGCCTGGACCGACCTTACACGCACGCTTACGTGAGACAGGTTCCACCGACTGACATGCACTAGTTGCATAAGGTGGCTAGCGGGTGTCTGTCTCTCCCACTTTAGTTGGATCGGATTCGATGAAAAGGGTCCTTATGAAGGGTAAATAGAAATTGGCATATCACGTTGTGGTTTTGGCGTAGGTAAGAATCGTTCTTGCTAGAAACCTATAGCAGCCACGTAAAAGTTTGCAACAACAATTAGAGGACGTCTAACTTGTTTTTACAGCAAGTGTCATGTGATGTGATATGGCCAGAAGGATGTGATGAATGATATATGTGATGTATGAGATTGATCATGTTCTTGTAATAGGAATCACGACTTGCATGTCGATGAGTATGACAACCGGCAGGAGCCATAGGAGTTGTCTTAATTTATTTATGACCTGCGTGTCAACTGGAACGTCATGTAATTACTTTACTTTATTGCTAACCGTTAGCCATAGTAGTAGAAGTAATAGTTGGCAAGACAACTTCATGAAGACACAATGATGGAGATCATGGTGTCATGCCGGTGAAGATGATGAACATGGCGCCCCGAAGATGGAGATCAAAAGGAGCAAAATGATATTGGCCATATCATGTCACTATTTGATTGCATGTGATGTTTATCATGTTTTACATCTTATTTGCTTAGACCGACGGTAGCATAAATAAGATGATCCATCGCTAAAATTTCAAGAAAGTGTTCCCCCTAACTGTGCACCGTTGCGAAGGTCCGTTGTTCCGAAGCACCACGTGATGATCGGGTGTGATAGGTTCCAACGTTCGCATACAACGGGTGTAAGCCAGATTTACACACGCAATACACTTAGGTTGACTTGACGAGCCTAGCATGTACAGACATGGCCTCGGAACACAAGAGACCGAAAGGTCGAACATGAGTCGTATAGCAGATACGATCAACATGAAGATGTTCACCGATGATGACTAGTCCGTCTCACGTGATGATCGGACACGGCCTAGTTGACTCGGATCATGTATCACTTAGATGACTAGAGGGATGTCTGTCTGAGTGGGAGTTCGTTAATAATTTGATTAGATGAACTTAATTATCATGAACTTAGTCTAAAAAACCTTTACAATATGTCTTGTAGATCAAATGGCCCACGCTAATGTTGCCCTCAACTTCAACGCATTCCTAGAGAAAACCAAGCTGAAAGACGATGGTAGCAACTACACGGACCGGGTCCGTAACCTGAGGATTATACTCATAGCTGCCAAGAAAGCATATGTCCTTGAAGCACCGCTAGGTGATGCACCTGTTTTCCCAGCAACTCAAGACGTTCTGAATGCCTGGCAGTCACGTAGTGATGATTACTCCCTAGTTCAGTGCGACATGCTTTACAGCTTAGAACCGGGGCTTCAAAAGCGTTTTGAGCAGCACAAAGCATATGAGATGTTCCAAGAGCTGAAAATGGTTTTCCAAGCTCATGCCCGGGTCGAGAGATATGAAGTCTCCGACAAGTTCTACAGTTGTAAGATGGAGGAGAATAGTTTCGTCAGCGAACACATACTCAAAATGTCTGGGTTGCACAACCGCTTGTCTCAGCTGGGAGTTGATCTCCCGGATGACGCGGTCGTTGACAGAATCCTTCAGTCGCTCCCACCTAGCTACAAGAGCTTTGTGATGAACTTCAATATGCAGGGGATGGAAAAGACCATTCCTGAGGTATATTCAATGCTGAAATCAGCGGAGGTGGAGATCAAAAAGGAGCATTAAGTGTTGATGGTGAATAAAACCACTAAGTTCAAGAAAGGCAAGGGTAAGAAGAACTTCAAGAAATACGGCAAGGGAGTTGCCGCGCCTGGTAAGCAAGCTGCCGGGAAGAAGACAAAGAATGGACCCAAGCCTGAGACTGAGTGCTTTTATTGCAAGGGAAACGGTCACTGGAAGCGGAACTGCCCCAAGTACTTAGCGGATAAGAAGGCCGGCAATACCAAAGGTATATGTGATATACATGTTATAGATGTGTACCTAACCAGCGCTCGTTGTAGCTCCTGGGTATTTGATACCGGTGCGGTTGCTCATATTTGTAACTCAAAGCAGGAGCTGCGGAATAAGCGGAGACTGGCGAAGGACGAGGTGACGATGCGCGTCGGGAATGGTTCCAAGGTCGATGTGATCGCCGTCGGCACGCTACCTCTACATTTACCTACGGGACTAGTTTTAAGCCTCAATAATTGTTATTTAGTGCCAGCTTTGAGCATGAACATTGTATTTGGATCTCGTTTAATGCGAGATGGCTACTCATTTAAATCCGAGAATAATGGTTGTTCTATTTATATGAGAGATGTGTTTTATGGTCATGCCCCGCTGGTCAATGGTTTATTCTTGATGAATCTCGAACGTGATGTTACACATATTCATAGTGTGAATGCCAAGAATTGTAAGGTTGATAATGATAGTCCCACATACTTGTGGCACTGCCGCCTTGGTCACATTGGTGTCAAACGCATGAAGAAACTCCATGCAGATGGACTTTTGGAGTCTCTTGATTATGAATCATTTGACACGTGCGAACCATGCCTCATGGGCAAAATGACCAAGACTCCGTTCTCGGGAACAGTGGAGCGAGCAACCAACTTATTGGAAATCATACATACTGATGTGTGCGGTCCAATGAGCGTTGAGGCTCGCGGTGGCTATCGTTATGTTCTCACCCTCACTGATGACTTGAGTAGATATGGGTATGTCTACTTAATGAAACACAAGTCTGAGACCTTTGAAAAGTTCAAGGAATTTCAGAGTGAGGTTGAGAATCAACGTGACAGGAAAATAAAGTTCTTACGATCAGATCGTGGAGGGGAATATTTGAGTCACGAATTTGGCACACACTTAAAGGAAATGTGGAATTGTTTCACAACTCACGCCGCCTGGAACACCTCAGCGTAATGGTGTGTCCGAACATCGTAATCGCACTCTATTGGATATGGTGCGATCTATGATGTCTCTTACCGATCTACCGCTATCATTCTGGGGTTATGCTTTAGAGACTACCACATTCACTTTAAATAGGGCTCCGTCGAAATTCGTTGAGACGACACCGCATGAATTATGGTTTGGAAAGAAACCTAAGCTGTCGTTTCTTAAAGTTTGGGGATGCGATGCTTATGTCAAGAAACTTCAACCTGAAAAGCTCGAACCCAAGTCGGAAAAATGCGTCTTCATAGGATACCCTAAGGAAACCATTGGGTATACCTTCTACCTCAGATCCGAAGGCAAGATCTTCGTTGCCAAGAACGGGTCCTTTCTGGAGAAAGAGTTTCTCTCGAAAGAAGTAAGTGGGAGGAAAGTGGAACTTGATGAGATGACCCCTCTCGAACCAGAAAGTAGCGCAGCACAAGAAAATGTTTCTGTGGTGCCTGCACCGACTGGAGAGGAAGTTAATGATGACGATCATGATCAAGTTACCACTGAACTTCGTAGGTCCACAAGGACATGTTCCGCACCAGAGTGGTACGGCAACCCTGTCCTGGAAATCATGTTGTTGGACAACGGTGAACCTTCGAACTATGAAGAAGCAATGGCGGGTCCAGATTCCAACAAATGGCTTGAGGCCATGCAATCCGAGATAGGATCCATGTATGAAAACAAAGTATGGACTTTGACAGACTTGCCCGATGATCGGCGAGCGATAGAAAATAAATGGATCTTTAAGAAGAAGACGGACGCGGATGGAAATGTTACCATCTATAAAGCTCGACTTGTCGCTAAGGGTTATCGACAAGTTCAAGGAGTTGACTACGATGAGACCTTCTCACCCGTAGCGAAGCTGAAGTCCGTCCGAATCATGTTAGCAATTGCCGCATTCTACGATTATGAAATATGGCAAATGGACGTCAAAACGGCATTCCTTAACGGCTTCCTTAAGGAAGAATTGTATATGATGCAGCCGGAAGGTTTTGTCGATCCTAAGAATGCTGACAAAGTATGCAAGCTCCAGCGCTCAATCTATGGGCTGGTGCAGGCATCTCGGAGTTGGAACATTCGCTTTGATGAGATGATCAAAGCGTTTGGGTTTACGCAGACTTATGGAGAAGCCTGTGTTTACAAGAAAGTGAGTGGGAGCTCTGTAGCATTTCTCTTATTATATGTGGATGACATACTATTGATGGGAAATGATATAGAATTCTTGGAAAGTATAAAGGCCTATTTGAATAAGTGTTTTTCAATGAAGGACCTTGGAGAAGCTGCTTACATATTAGGCATCAAGATCTATAGAGATAGATCGAGACGCCTCATAGGTCTTTCACAAAGCACATACCTTGACAAGATATTGAAGAAGTTCAATATGGATCAGTCCAAGAAGGGGTTCTTGCCTATATTGCAAGGTGTGAGATTGAGCACGGCTCAATGCCCAACCACGGCAGAAGATAGAGAAAAGATGAGTGTCGTCCCCTATGCCTCGGCCATAGGGTCTATTATGTATGTCATGCTGTGTACCAGACCTGATGTAAACCTTGCCGTAAGTTTGGTAGGAAGGTACCAAAGTAATCCCGGCATGAACACTGGACAGCGATCAAGAACATCCTGAAGTACCTGAAAAGGACTAAGGATATGTTTCTCGTTTATGGAGGTGACAAAGAGCTCGTCGTAAAGGGTTACGTCGATGCTAGCTTCGACACAGATCTGGATGACTCTGAGTCACAAACCGGATACGTGTATATTTTGAATGGTGGGGCAGTCAGCTGGTGCAGTTGCAAGCAAAGCATCGTGGCGGGATCTACATGTGAAGCGGAGTACATGGCAGCCTCGGAGGCAGCACATGAAGCAATCTGGATGAAGGAGTTCATTGCTGTGACCTAGGAGTTATTCCCAATGCATCGGGGCCGATGACTCTCTTCTGTGACAACACTGGAGCTATTGCCCTTGCCAAGGAGCCCAGGTTTCACAAGAAGACCAGGCACATCAAGCGTCGCTTCAACTCCATTCGTGAAAATGTTCAAAATGGAGACATAGATATTTGTAAAGTGCATACGGATTTGAATGTCGCAGATCTGTTGACTAAACCTCTTCCATGAGCGAAACATGATCAACACTAGAACTCTATGGGTGTACGATTCATCACAATGTAACTAGATTATTGACTCTAGTGCAAGTGGGAGACTGTTGGAAATATGCCCTAGAGGCAATAATAAAATGGTTATTATTATATTTCCTTATTCATGATAATTGTCTATTGTTCATGCTTTAATTGTGTTATCCGGAAATCGTAATACATGTGTGAATACATAGACCATAACATGTCCCTAGTGAGCCTCTAGTTGACTAGCTCGTTGATCAATAGATGGTTACGGTTTCCTGACCATGGACATTGGATGTCATTGATAACGGGATCACATCATTAGGAGAATGATGTGATGGACAAGACCCAATCTTAAGCATAGCACTAGATCGTGTAGTTCGTTATCTAAAGCTTTTCTAATGTCAAGTATCATTTCCTTAGACCATGAGTTCGTGCAACTCCCGGATACCGTAGGAATGCTTTGGGTGTACCAAACGTCACAACGTAACTGGGTGGCTATAAAGGTGCACTACAGGTATCTCCGAAAGTGTCTGTTGGGTTGGCTCGGATCAAGACTGGGATTTGTCACTCCGTATGACGGAGAGGTATCTCTGGGCCCACTCGGTATTGCATCATCATAATGAGCTCAATGTGACTAAGTAGTTAGTCACGGGATCATGCATGACGGAACGAGTAAAGTGACTTGCCGGTAACGAGATTGAACGAGGTATTGGGATACCGACGATCGAATCTTGGGCAAGTAACGTATCGATTGACAAAGGGAATTGTATAGGGGATTGCTTAAATCCTCGACATCGTGGTTCATCCAATGAGATCATCATGGAACATGTGGGAGCCAACATGGGTATCCAGATCCCGCTGTTGGTTATTGGCTAGAGAGGTGTCTCGGTCATGTCTGCATGATTCCCGAACCCGTAGGGTCTACACACTTAAGGTTCGATGACGCTAGGGTTATAAGGAAGGTTTGCATGTGATTACCGAATGTTGTTCGGAGTCCCGGATGAGATCCCGGACGTCACGAGGAGTTCCGGAATGGTCCGGAGGTAAAGATTTATATATGGGAAGTCACCATACGGTCACCGGAAATATTCGGGGGTATACCGGTATTGTACCGGGACCACCGGAGGGGTTCCGGGGGTCCACCGGGATGGTCCACCTGCCCCGGAGGGCCTTATGGGCTGTAGGTGGAAGGGAACCAGCCCTAAGTGGGCTGGGCTCCAACCCCCCCTAGGGCCCATGCGCCTAGGGTTTGGGGGGAACCCTAAAGGGGGGCGCCCCCCTTGCTTGGGGGGCAAGCCACCTCCCCCTGGCCGCCACCCCTCCCACCAGATGGGATCTAAGGGGGCCGGCCCCCCTCTCCCTTGCCCCTATATATAGTGGAGGGGTGGGAGGGCTGCAGCACCGCATCCAAGGCGCAGCCCCTCCCCTCCCCAACACCTCTCCTCCTCCGCGTGTGCTTGGCGAAGCCCTGCCGGAGAACTGTCACTCCACCACTACCACGCCGTCGTGCTGCTGTTGGAGCCTTCTTCCACAACCTCTCCATCCTCCTTGCTGGATCAAGGCGTGGGAGACGTCACCGCTTCGTACGTGTGTTGAACGCAGAGGTGCCGTCCGTTTGGCGCTTGGATCATCAGTGATTTGGATCACGACGAGTACGACTCCATCAACCCCGTTCTCTTGAACGCTTCCGTTCGCGATCTACAAGGGTATGTAGATGCACTCCTCCCCTCTCGTTGCTAGTAAACTCCATAGATTGATCTTGGTGATGCGTAGAAAATTTTAATTTCTGCTACGATCCCCAACAAGTATGTTAGCTCATGCCTCTCCCTCGTATAAAATTGCAATAATGATTACCGGTCTAGTTATCGATCACCTAGGGACAAATAACTTTCTTGTGTGACAAGAAGCCTCTACTAAACAACTAATTTTTATTATCTCACAAAGTACTCCTAGTTTTATTCTTGCAAAGTAGTTCTAGCATCACATCTACAAAAGAGTTTCATCCTTGTTCTGGATAAAGCAAACATTAAAGTGTGAGTAGAGTTGTATCGGTGGTCGATAGAACTTGAGGGAAGATTTGTTCTACCTTTAGCTCCTCGTTGGGTTCGACACTCTTATTTATTGAAAAAGGCTACAAACGATCCCTTATATATGTGGGTTATCAAGACCTTTTTCTGGCGCCGTTGTCGGGGAGCAATAGTGTGGGGTGAATATTCTCGTGTGTGCTTGTTTGCTTTATCACCAAGTTGTTTTTATTTTCTGTTCTAAGTTGTTCTTTATCTTTAGTTATGGATATGGAACACGGAATACCAAAAAAATTAGTTGTACTTGCTACTCATGGAGATGGGGAACCTCCTAAAACCCTCGATGCTCATTATGTGAAAAATATTAAATACTACTCTGATAATCCCGAGAAAACCCCATTCAACTTGATAATGGGAGACATGTTAGATCAACATGAATACTTTAGGGATTATTGCTTTACTCCAAAAGGGAATCTCTTATGGGATCAAATTGAAATGTTGCAATGGTATGCTTGGAATCTATGCTCGAGATATGATTATACTTGTTGCTCTAGGATGAAGGCTCGACACCTTCCCTTTTCATGTGAATTTAATGATAATGAAACCTTGGCTTCTTATGCTAATGGTAGATATGATTACTATGATGTGGAACGAATAGAAGAATTTGTTGCTTTTAAGGGTGCTTATGAAGGAAATAGCCCTAGAGGCAATAATAAAATTGTTATTTATATTTCCTTATTCATGATAAAGGTTTATTATTCATGCTAGAATTGTATTGATCTGAAACTTAAATACATGTGTGAATACATAAACAAATACCATGTCCCTAGTGAGCCTCTACTAGACTAGCTCATTGATCAAAGATGGTTAAGGTTTCCTAACTATAGACATGTATAGACATGTGTTGTCATTTGATAATGGGACCACATCATTAGGAGAATGATGTGATGGACAAGACCCATCTGTTAGCTTAGCATAATGATCGTTCAGTTTTATTGCTATTGCTTTCTTCATGTCAAATACATATTCCTTTGACTATGAGATTATGCAACTCCCGGATACTGGAGGAATGCCTTATGTGCTATCAAACGTCACAATGTAATTGGGTGATTATAAAGATGCTCTACAGGTATCTCCGAAGGTGTTTGTTGAGTTGGCATAAATCGAGATTAGGATTTGTCACTTCAAATATCGGAGAGGTATCTCTGGACCCTCTCGGTAATACACATCATAAGCTTGCAAGCAAACGACTAAGGATTTAGTCACGAGGTGATGTATTACGGGACGAGTAAAGAGACATGCCGGTAACGAGATTGAACTAGGTATGAAGATATCGATGACCGAATCTCGAGCAAGTAACATACCGATGGACAAAGGGAATTACGTATTGTTGGGGAACGTAGTATTTCAAATTTTTTCCTATGATCATGCAAGATCTATCTAGGAGAAGCATAGCAACAAGTGGGGTGAGTTTGTCCATGTACCCTCGTAGACTGAAAGCGGAAGCATTTAGTAACGCGGTTGATGTAGTCGAACGTCTTCGCGATCTAACCGATCCAAGCACCGAACGTATGGCACCTCCGAGTTCTGCACACGTTCAGCTCGATGGCGTCCCTCGAGCTCTTGATCCAGTTGAGCACGAGGGAGAGTTTCTTCAGCACGACGGCTTCTGACGGTGATGATGAAGTTACCGGCGCGGGGCTTCGCCTAGGCACTACGACGATATGACCGAGGTGTGTAACTGTGGAGGAGGGCATCGCACACGGCTAAAACAAATCTTGGTGTGCCTTTGGGGTGCCCTTGCCCACGTATATAAAGGAGGGAGGGAGAGAGGCCGGCCCTCATAGGGGCACGCCAAGTGTAGGGAGTCCTAGTAGGATTCCCTTTCCTTTTCGGAGTAGGAAAGAAGGAAAGGAGGGAGAGGGAGAAGGAAAAGGGGGGGGGGGCGCCCCCACCCCTTGTCCAATTCGGTTTGGGCAGGGGGAGGCGCACGCCACCTCATGGCCCTTCTTCTCTCTCTCCACTAAAGCCCAATAAGGCCCATTAACTTCCCCCGGCGAATTCCCATAACTCTCCGGTACTCCGAAAAATACCCGAATCACTCGGAACCATTCCGATGTCTGAATATAGCCTTCCAATATATGAATCTTTACCTCTCGACCATTTCGAGACTCCTCGACATGTCCGTGATCTCATTCGGGACTCCGAACAAACTTCGGTCATCAAACCACATAACTCATAATACAAATCATCATCGAACGTTAAGCGTGCGGACCCTACGGGTTCGAGAACTATGTAGACATGACCGAGACACATCTCCGGTCAATAACCAATAGCGGAACCTGGATGCTCATATTGTCTCCTACATATTCTACGAAGATCTTTATCGGTCAAACCGCATAACAACATGCGTTGTTCCCTTTGTCATCTGTATGTTACTTGCCCGAGATTCGATCGTCGGTATCCTTATACCTAGTTCAATCTCGTTACCGGCAAGTCTCTTTACTCGTTCCGTAATGCATCATCCCGCAACTAACTCATTAGTCACATTGCTTGCAAGGTGAAAGGGCATGTAGCCCCTAAGTATGGTTTTGGTAATTAATGACAATCTCTATGGACTAATGTTTTCATTGAGATATATTTGAAGGGATTGTCCATAGATGCTGCATCAAGGATATTAGATGGAATCAAGGATAAAGTCCATATATATGAAGATATGGTTGCTCAAAGCGTTGGTATTAATTGATAAATTCCTATGGAGCATCAAGTGCATTGAATCCCATATGAAGAAATGTTCCATAGTGATGCATGAAGCACGTTGGATTTATGTGGGAAGAATGCCATCAAAACATTCGAAGAAGTCCTCATGGTATCCCTCTCTGGATACCCCGTGCGCATGGGCCTCCTGACCCTCCTGCGCACGGGGTCGAGTGTCAACTCTCTGGATACCCCGGGCGCACGGGGTCCATAACCCCCGTGCACACGGGGCCTAGGTTTTGGCTCTCGAGGTCACATATCCAGTAAGGTGTCAAGTTGGTGTCTCGGATTTATTTTGAAGCCATCAAGATTGATTTTAATGTCTAACCAACTATATTAAAGGCGGAGTTCGTTAGAGGATCTCAAAGATTGACATATGTGGGATTTTAAGGATCAAGATCTTGAGAGTATAATCAAATTGAAGAATTCAAGTTATGGTTTCAAGACAAGATCATGGTAAGCTCATGTGTTGAGTTTTCGGTTGATCAAGTCTTGAAGCAAGCAACTAGAGTGAAGAATTCATTGTGCCTCTCAAGAGATTATGATGGAGTTTTTAGAGAGCAAATGATGACGAATATGATATTCTTAGTGAAACTTGATTTGGTCATGAAAGAGTCTTTGGTGGTCCCTTTCTTGAAGCAATGAAGGGAAATGAAGAGTTCATTGAGGCTTTCAAGAAACCAAGATGGGTCATGAAGTAAAGATGTTGGTTGACCAAGATGAAGCTCTAAGGTGGTTCTCATGGGCTTGCATCAAAAGAGAGAGATTTCAAGTAGCCTATGTGTGGATGACATCAAGTGGTGATGGTCATCGGGTTCGAGGAGTCCAAGTGCAAGATGAGAAGTCGGAGGTTATATGCTTTGAAGCTTGCGGTCCACACCATGATAATGTGCACGTGAATATGGGCTTAAGTTAAGGCGTCCCTCATTGCAATATGAGGAAGCATTTCGAGTATGTTCACCAAGTGATTGTGGACAAGAAAAAGATTCCAACTTGAGGCAAGCATCAAAGTCATCACCAAGCTCAAGTTATATGTGCAAGGCAAAGGTATACCTTATCTAGGTTTTCCTAGTTTTGCCGGTCTCATGGTGCTTGGAGGGAGACTAGATTATAGGTTTGATAGCCATACTATCAAGAGGGACTTTCGGGCGAGTAGCTTGATCACGTCGCATGTAGAGAGCTCAAACCTTTGCATTACTTGCATCATTCTTTATTTTTTATCTTGGGTGGTTCTCTATGTGAGGACCTTGGTCTTTTCCCTAGCTTCAAAACGAGCCCAAGATCATCGAATTCGGAGTCCGCATGACAAAGTTATCACTATTTTAGTGGGCTGCTGCAGGCTGTTCTGGGTACCCCGTGGACACGGGGTTTTTGACCCCCGTGGGCACGCGGCCCCATGCACACGGTCTTGTACCGTGCGCATGGGACCCCGTGAGCACGGGGTGTCCAGGAAGTGTCCGTTGGAGCCCCAACGGCTAGTTTTGGAAGTTGGCTATAAAAGATCCCTTCCTCCCCACCAGTTTGTGGGTTGTTCATACAATTTCTAAACATCATTTTGAGCATCATACCACCTCTCCCAAACCCCTATCTCCCCTCTATGTGAAGGGGGATTTGTGGATGGATCTTGGAGTCATTTGTTGATTTCCTCCATTGCATCCCCTCTTTTCAATCTCCCACTTTCTTGAGTTGCATCTTATGAGATTGAGAGAGTGAGCTGAGCATTTGTTGCTTGACCTTGCATTGTATTTTTTGCATTGGTTTGAGCTCCCCACATCGATTAGTTCGAGTGAGAGCCCGTGAGTTTATTACTCTTGGAGGCTTCCGCCTCCTAGACGGTTTCGTGATACATTGAGAAGATTGTGAACAGGCCTATGTGGCCAAGGTTCCCCTGGATGCTTCCTTTAGTGGTGAGCTCCAGGGAAGGGTGTTGAAGTGGCCTAGGTGGTCAAGTTCCTCCGGAAGCTTCCTTGTTTGTGGTGTGCTTCGGAGATGATTGTAAAGGTGTGGTGGTCGCCTTCAAGACCAACCCCGAGTGAATCGAGGCTCATCCGTTGGGGGTGACTCGAAAGGGAGAATACGGTGAATCACTTGGTGACGTCCCAAAGCTTTGGCTTCAACACCGCTCCAACGGAGATTAGCACTCTCACGCGTGTGAACTTCAGGATAAATTCGCGTCCCCGACTCACTTGTGGTTATGTCATACCCACACTCTTTACTTTCCGCAATTCATACTTGCTCTTATTCATATATCTTGTGCTAGTTGAATTGCTTAGTTGTTCCTACATTTCCACATCTTGTGATCTAGTTTGTGCTTGCTAGTTTTCTTTAGTGCCTATATTGTTTAGCATAGGTTGTTGGTCACTTAGTTGAGCCTAGCATATTTAGGATTTGTGCTTGAAAATTATCCATTAGTTTAATTCTGCATTAGGATAAAGCCAAATTTGTAAAAGTTTTAAAACGCCTATTCACCCCCCTCTAGTCGTCATCTAGATCATTTCACAAGGCTTATAGTGATGTGCATTACCGAGAGGGCCCAGAGATACCTCTCCGATACACGAAGTGACAAATACTAATCTCGATCAATGCCAACTCAACAAACACCATCGAAGACATTGGTAGAGCATCATTATAATCAACCAGTTACGTTGTGACGTTTGATAGGACACAAGGTGTTCCTCCGGTATTCGGGAGTTGCATAATCTCATAGTCAGAGGAACATGTATAAGACATGAAGAAAGCAATAGCAATAAAACTAAACGATCATTATGCTAAGCTAACGGATGGGTCTTGTCCATCACATCATTCTCTAATGATGTGATCCCGTTCATCAAATGACAACACATGTCTATGGTCAGGAAACTTAACCATCTTTGATTAACGAGCTAGTCTAGTAGAGGCATACAAGGGACACTCTGTTTGTCTATGTATCCACACATGTATCAAGTTTCCGGTTAATACAATTCTAGAATGAATAATAAACATTTATCATGATATAAGGAAATATAAAATAACAACTTTATTATTGCCTCTAGGGCATATTTCCTTCACGTATGTTGTCATAACGGTTCGACCTATAAAGATCTTCGTAGAATATGTAGGAGCCAATATGGGCATCCAAGTTCCGCTGTTGGTTATTGACTGGAGCCTTCTCTCGGTCATGTCTACATAGTTCTTGAACCCGTAGGGTCCGCACGCTTAATGTTCGATGACGATATAGTATTATATGAGTTATGTGATTTGGTGACCGAATGTTGTTCGGAGTCCCGTATGAGATCAAGGACATGACGAGGAGTCTCGAAATGGTTGAGAGGTAAAGATTTATGTACATGACGATGGTATTCGGACACCAAAAGTGTTTCGGGGGGTACCGGGTACTTATCGGGTCACCGGAAGGGGTTCCGGACACCCCCGGCCCTTATGGGACAAGAGGGAAAATGCACCAGCCACAAGTGGCTGGTGCGTCCCCCATATGGGCCGACCTAAGGAGGATAAGCAAAGGGGAGAAGGGAAAGGTAAGTGTGGATTAGGATTTCCACTTCCTTCCCTCTCCCCCTCTTTCCCTCCCCCTCCCACAAACATGGCGGGAGGGGTGGGAGCCCCTTGGCCTCTCCCCTCTCCCTCCCACCTATATATATGAGGAGGGGGTGCCTAGCACAAGACATACAATTGCTTAGCCGTGTGCGGCTCCCCCTCCAACGTTTACACCCCCGGTCATATTTTCGTAGTGCTTAGGCGAAGCCCTACGAGGATCAGTTCACCATCACCGTCACCATGCCATCGTGCTGACGGAACTCATCTACTACCTTGACATCTTGCTGGATCAAGAAGGCGAGGGACTTCACCGAGCTGAACGTGTGCAGAACGCGGAGGTGTCGTGCGTTCGGTACTTGATCGGTTGAGGCGCAAAGAAGTTCGACTACATCAACTGCGTTGAGAAACGCTTCCGCTTACATCCTACGAGGGTACGTAGACACACTCTCCCCCTCGTTGCTATGCATCTCCATGGATAGATCATTGCGTGTGCATAGAATTTTTTTTGTTTTCCATGCAACGTTTCCCAACAGTGGTATTAGAGCCAGGTCTATGCGTAGATGATATACATGAGTAGAACACAAAGAGTTGTGGGCGGTGATAGTCATACTGCTTACCACCAACGTCTTATTTTGATTCGACAGCATTGTGGGATGAAGCGGGCCGGACCAAACTTTCATGTCCACGCACATGAGACCGGTTCCACCGACTGACATGCAACTAGTTTTGCATAAAGGTGGTTGGTGGGTGTCTGTTTCTCCTACTTTAGTTGAATCGAATTTGACTATGGCCGGTCCTTGAAGATGGTTTAAACAGCAAACTTGACGAATCACCGTTGTGGTTTTTGCCGTAGGTAAGAACGGTTCTTGCTAGAAGCCCGTAGCAGCCACGTAAAACTTGCAACAACAAAGTAGGGGACGTCTAACTTGTTTTTGCAGGGCATGTTGTGATGTGATATGGTCAAGACATGATGTGATAAACGTTATTGTATGAGATGATCATGTTTTGTAAGTTATCGGCAACCGGCAAGATCCTTATGGTTGCCTCTTTATTGTATGAAATGCAAACGCCATGTAATTGCTTTACTTTATCACTACGCGTTAGCGATAGTTATAGAAGCAATAGTTAGCGAGACGACCACGACGCAACGATGGAGATCAAGGTGTCGAGTCGATGATGATGGAGATCATGACGATGGAGATCATGACAATGCTTTAGAGATGGAGATCAAAAGCACAAGATGATGATGGACATATCATGTCACATATTTTGAATGCATGCGATGTTTATCTTTTATGCATCTTATTTTGCTTAGTACAGTGGTAGCATTATAAGATGATCCCTTCACTAAATTTCAAGGTAAAAGTGTTCTCCCTGAGTATGCACCGTTGCTACAGTTCATCGTGTTGAGATACCACGTGATGATCGGGTGTGATAGACTCTACGTTCACATACAACGGGTGCAAGACAGTTTTGCACATTCGGAATACTTGGGTTAAACTTGACGAGCCTAGCATGTACAGACATGGCCTCGGAACACTGGAGACTGAAAGGTCGAACATGAGTCCTATAGTAGATATGATCAACATAGAGATGTTCACCATTGATGACTACCCCATCTCACGTGATGATCGGACATGGGTTAGTTGATATGGATCATGTATCACTTAGGCAACTTGAGGGATGTTGATTTAAGTGGGAGTTCATTAGTAATTTGATTAATTGAACTTAATTTATCATGAACTTAGTCTTAATAGTTTTTGCATGTCTATGTTGTAGATCAATAGCTCGCAATATAGCTCCTCTATTTTTGATATGTTCCTAGAGAAAAATAAGTTGAAAGATGATAGTAGCAATGATGCAGACAGGGTCCGTGATCTAAGGATTATCATCATTGCCGCACAAAAGAATTATGTCCTTGATGCACCGCTAGGTGACAGACCTATTGCAGGAGCAAATGCAGACGTTATGAACGTTTGGCAAGCTTGATATGATGACTACTTAATAGTTTAGTGCGCCATACTTTACGGCTTAGAACCGGGACTTCAAAAACATTTTGAATGCCACGGAGCATATGAGATCTTCCAAGAGCTGAAATTGGTATTTCAGACTCATGCCCGTGTCGAGAGGTATGAGAACTCTGACAAGTACTTTGCCTACAAGATGGAGGAGAATAGCTCAACCAGTGAGCATGTGCTCAGAATGTCTGGGTACTACAATCGCTTGAATCAAGTGGGAGTTAATCTTCCAGATAAGATAGTGATTGACAAAGTTCTCTAGTCACTATGACCAAGCTACTAGAACTTTGTGATGAACTATAATATGCAAGGGATGACAAAAATGATTCTCGAGCTCTTGTGATACTGAAATCGGCGATGGTAGAAATCAAGAAAGAGCATCAAGTGTTGATGGTTAACAAGACCACTAGTTTCAAGAAAAAGGGCAAGGGAAAGAGAGGGAACTTCAAGAAGAATGGCAAGCAAGTTGCCGCTCCCTTGAAGAAGCCCAAAGCTGGACCCAAGCCTGAAATTGAGTGCCTCTACTGCAAAGGAAATGGTCACTGGAAACAGAACCGCCCCAAATACTTGGCGGATAAGAAGGATGAAAAAATAAACAAAGGTATATTTGATATACATGTTATTGGTGTGTACCTTACTGGTGCTCGTAGTAGCCCCTGGGTATTTGATACCGGTTCAGTTGCTAAGATTAGTAACACGAAACAGGAGTTGCAGAATAAACGGAGACTGGTTAAGGGTGAGGTGACGATGTGTGTTGGAAGTGTTTCCAAGATTGATATGATCACCATCGCACACTCCCTCTGCCTTCGGGATTAGTGTTGAGCATAAATAAATGTCATTTGGTGTTTGCGTTGAGCATGAACATGATTAGATCGTGTTTATTGCAATACTGTTATTCATCTAAGTCAGAGAATAATTGTTGTTCTGTTTACATGAATAAAACATTCTATGGGCATACACCCAGTGTGAATGGTTTATTAAATCTCGATCGTAGTAATACACATATTTATAATATTGATGCCAAAAGATGCAAAATTAATAATGATAGTGCAACATACTTGTGGCACTTCCGTTTAGGTCATATTGGGATAAAGCGCATGAAGAAACTCCATGCAGATGAGTTTTTGGAATCACTTGATTATGAATCATTTGATACTTGCGAACTATGCCTCATGGGCAAGATGACTAAAACTTCGTTATTCGGAACAATGGAGCGAGCTAATGACTTCTTGGAAATAATACATACCGATGTATGCGGTCCGATGAGTGTTGAAGCACGCGGCAGGTATTGTTATTTTCTTACCTTCATAGATGATTTGAGTAGGTATGGGTATATCTACTTGATGAAACACAAGTCGGAAACATTTGAAAAGTTCAAAGAATTTCAGAGTGAAGTGGAGAATCATCATAACAAGAAAATAAAGTTTCTACGATCTGATCGTGGAGGCAAATATTTGAGTTACGAGTTTGGCCTTCATTTAAAACAATGTGGAATTGTTTCAAAACTCACGCCACCTGGAACACCACAGCGTAATGATTTGTTCGAACGTCGTAATCGTACTTTATTAGATATGGTGCGATCTACGATGTCTCTTACCGATTTACCACTATCATTTTGGGGTTTTGCATTAGAGACAGTCGCATTCGCATTACATAGGGCACCGTCTAAATCCGTTGAGACGACACCATATGAACTATGGTTTTGCAAGAAACCTAAGCTATTGTTTCTTAAAGTTTGGGGTTGCGACACTTATGTCAAAAGGCTTCAGCCTGATAAGCTCGAACCCAAATCGGAGAAGTGTGTCTTCATAGGATACCTTAAGGAAACAATTGGGTACACCTTCTACCATAGATCCGAAGGCAAGATCTTTGTTGCCAAGAATGGAACCTTTCTAGAGAAGGAGTTTCTCTCGAAAGAAGTGAGTGGGAGGAAAGTATAACTTGATGAGGTAGTCATACCTTCTCTCGAATTGGAAAGTAGCACATCAGAGAAATCCGTTCCCGTGATGCCTACACCAACTAGAGAGGAAGCAAATGATAATGATCATGAAACTTCAGATCAAGTTGCTACTGAACCTCGTAGGTCAACCAGAGCACGATCCGCACCAGAGTGGTATGGTAATCCTGTTCTAGAAGTCATGTTATTAGACCAAGGCGAACCTACGAACTATGAAGAAGCTATGATGAGCCCAGATTCCGACAGATGGCTTGAGGCCATGAAATCTGAGATAGGATCCATGTATGAGAACAAAGTGTGGACTTTGGTGGACTTGCCAGATGATCGGCAAGCCATAAAGAATAAATGGATCTTCAAGAAGAAGACTAGTGCTGATGGTAATGTTACCATTTACAAAGCTCGACTTGTCGCAAAAGGTTTTTGGCAAGTTCAAGGGGTTGACTACGATGATATTTTCTCACTCGTAGCGATGCTTAAGTCCGTCCAAATCATGTTAGCAATTTCCGCATTTTATAATTATGAAATCTGGCAAATGGATGTCAAAAATTGCATTCCTTAATGGATATTAAAGAAGAGTTGTATATGATGCAACCAAAAGTTTTTTTCGATCCTAAAGGTGCTAACAAAGTGTGCAAGCTCCAGTGATCCATCTATGGACTGGTGCAAGCATCTCAGAGTTGGAATATACACTTTGATGAGGTGATCAAAGCATATGGTTTTACACAGACTTATGGTGAAGCCTGTATTTACAAGAAAGTGAGTGGGAGCTCTGTAGCATTTCTGATATTATATGTGGATGACACATTATTGATTGGAAATGATATAGAATTTCTGAATAGCATAAAAAGGATACTTGAGTAAGAATTTTTCAATGAAATACCTCGGTGAAGCTGCTTACATATTACGCATCAAGTTATATAGAGATAGATCAAGACGCTTGATAAGATTTTTCAATGAGTACATAGCTTGACAAGATTTTTGAAGGAGTTCAAAATGGATCAATAAAAGAAGGAGTTCTTGCCTATATTTTAAGGTGTGAAGTTGAGTAAGACTCAAAGCCCGACCACGGCAGAAGATAGAGAGAGAATGAAAGTCTTTCCCTATGCCTCAGCCATAGGTTCTATAAAGTATACCATGCTGTGTACCAGACCTATTGTGTACCTTGCCATGAGTTTGTCAAGGGGGTACCATAGTGATCTAGGAGTAGATCACTGGACAGCGGTAAAAATTATTCTTAGGTACCTAAAGAGGACTAAGGAAATGTTTCTCGGTTATGGAGGTGACAAAGAGTTTGTCATAAAGGGTTACATCGATGCAAGCTTTGACACTGATCCAGATGACTCTAAGTCTCAATCTGGATACATATTGAAAGTGGGAGCAATTAGTTAGAGTAGCTCCATGTAGAGCATTGTAGACATAGAAATTTGTAAAATACATATGGATCTGAATGTGGCAGACCCGTTGATACGTCTCCAACGTATCTATAATTTATGAAGTATTCATGCTGTTATTTTATCATTCTTGGATGTTTTACAATCATTTTATAGCAACTTTATATCATTTTTTGGGACTAACCTATTGACCAGTGCCCAGTGCCAGTAGATGTTTTCTGCTTGTTTTTTACATCGCAGCAAATCAATATCAAACAGAGTCCAAACACCGTGAAACTCCACGGAGATTTTTTTATGGGCCAGAAGACTCCCAATGGGCCAAAGAAGCACCTGGGGGGGGGGTGCCCCGAGGGGGGCATAACCCACCAGGGCGCGCCAGGCCCCCCTGGCGCGCCCAGGTGGGTTGTGCCCACCTCGGTGGCCTCCCGTACCCCTTCTTTGCACTATAAATTCCCAAATATTCTGAAACCCTTTGGGGTCAACCTAGATCAGAAGTTCCGCCGTCGCAAGGTCTCTGTATCCGCAAAAACCAATCTAGACCCCGTTTCGGCACCCTGCCGGAGGGGGGAATCATCTCCGGTGGCCATCTTCATCATCCCGGCGGCCACCACGATGAGGAGGGAGTAGTCCACCCTCGGGGCTGAGGGTTTGTACCAGTAGCTATGTGTTTAATCTCTCTCTCGTGATCTATATCATGGGCTTTGTTGATATAGTCGGACCATATGATGTTTCTACCCTCTATACTCTTGTTATGATGAATTGAATCTTTACCCTTTGAAGTTTTGTCTTGTCGGATTGAATATTCAGAGATGAGAACACATGATATATGTCTTGCGGTATGAATACTTGAGGTGACATTTGGGGTATCTTATTGATTCACTTGACATATGTTATGGCATTCAAATCGCGGATTCCCGCGGTGATATTGGGGTAATCTATGCATAGGGGTTGATGCACGTTTTTCTCCGGTAGAAACTTTGGGGTCTCTTTGTAGTTCTTTGTGTGGATTGAGTATTATGAATATGAATTTGCTTTGGTGTTATTCTAGTACGAACTCTAGGATAGATCGAACGTAAAAAATAGCTTTGTGTTATTTTAGTACGAACTCTTGAATATATCGAACAGAAAGAATAGCTTTGAGTTGGTCTCGTACCCTACAAACAATATCTATCTTTTGTTATCCGCTTATAGGAACTCGGGAGTGATTCTTTATTACACTTTGAGGGATAATCATATGATCCAACTATGTTAGCATTGTTGAGATTTTGCACTAGCGAAAGTACGGACCCTAGGCCTTGTTTTCAAGCATTGCAACACCGTTTTTGTGCCCGTTTACTAATTGCTACCTTGCTGTTTTTATTTATTCAGATTATAAAAATATATTTCTACCATCAATATTACACTTTTATCACCATATCTTCGCCGAACTAGTGCACCTATACAATTTGCCATTGCATTGGGTGTGTTGGGGACACAAGAGATTTCTTGTATTTGGTTGCAGGGTCGTTTGAGAGAGACCATCTTCATCCTACACCTCTCACGGATTGATAAACCTTAGGTCATCCACTTGAGGGAAAATTGCTACTGTCCTACAAAACTCCGCGCTTGGAGGCCTAACACGTGTCTACAAGAATAAAGTTGCGTAGTAGACATCACCCGTTGACTAAACCTCTCTGACAAGGAAAACATGATCACACCTTAGAACTCTTTGGGTGTTAATCACATGGCAATGTGAACTAGATTATTGACTCTAGTAAACCCATTGAGTGTTGGTCATATGGCGATGTGAACTATGGGTGTTAATCACATGGCGATGTGAACTATTGTTGTTAATCAGATGGCGATGTGAACTAGATTATTGACTCTAGTGCAAGTGGGAGACTGAATGAAATATGCCCTAGAGATAACAATAATTTTTTTATTTTTTATTTCCTTATTCATGATAAACGTTTATTATTCATGCTAGAATTGTATTGATTGGAAACTTAAATACATGTGTGAATACTTAAACAAATACCGTGCCCCTAGTGAGCCTCTACTAGACTATCTCGTTGATCAAAGATGGTTAAGGTTTCCTAACCATAGACATGTGTTGTCATTTGATAACGGGATCACATCATTAGGAGAATGATGTGATGGACAAGACCCACTCGTTAGCTTAGCATAATGATCGTTCAGTTTTATTGCTATTGCTTTCTTCATGTCAAATACATATTCCTTCAACTATGAGATTATGCAACTCCCGGATACTGGAGGAATACCTTGTGTGCTATCAAATGTCACAACGTAACTGGGTGATTATAAAGATGCTCTATAGGTATCTCCGAAGGTGTTTGTTGAGTTGGCGTAGATCGAGATTAGGATTTGTCACTCTGAGTATCGGAGAGGTATCTCTGGGCCCTCTTGGTAATACACATCATAAGCTTGCAAGAAAAGGACTAAGGATTTAGTCACGAGGTGATGTATTACGGAACGAGTAAAGAGACTTGCCGGTAACAAGATTGAACTAGGTATGAAGATACCACCGACCGAATCTCGGACAAGTAACATACCGATGGACAAAGGGAATTACGTATGTTGGCATAACGGTTCGACCGATAAAGATCTTCGTAGAATATGTAGGAGCCAATATGGGCATCCAAGTTCCGCTACTGGTTATTGACCGGAGAGTTGTCTCAGTCATGTCTACATAGTTCTCGAACCCGTAGGGTCCGCACGCGTAACGTTCGATGAAGATATAGTATTATATGAGTTATGTAATTTGGTGACCGAATGTTGTTCGGAGTCCCGGATGAGATCATGGACATACGAGGAGTCTCAAAATGGTCGAGAGGTAAAGATTGATATATAGGACGATGGTATTCGGACATCAGAATTGTTTCGGGGCTACCGGGTACTTATAGGGTCACCGGAAATGGTTCTGGACACCCCCAGCAAAAGATATGGGCCTTATGGGCCAAGAGGGGAAACGCACCAACCACAAGGGACTGGTCCGCCTCCCATATGGGCCGACCTAAGGAGGAGAAGGAAAGGGGAGAAAGGAAAGGTATGTGTGGATTAGGATTCCCACTTCCTTCGCTCTTCCCCCTCTTTTCTTCCCCCTCCGACAAACATGGCAGGGGGGCGGCCAAGGGCAGGAGCCCAAGTAGGATTCGGACCTACTTGGGGCGCCCCTCGGCCTCTCCCCTCTCCCTCCCACCTATATATATGAGGAGGGGGTGCCTAGCACAAGACAGACAATTGCTTAGCCGTGTGCGGTGCCCCCCTCCACTGTTTACATCCCCGGTCATATTTTCGTAGTGCTTAGGCGAAGCCCTGCGAGGATCACTTCACCATCACCGTCACCACGCCGTCGTGCTGATGGAACTCATCTACTACTCGTCGTCTTACTGGATCAAGAAGGCGAGGGACGTCACTGAGCTGAACTTGTGCCGAGCACGGAGGTGCCGTGCGTTCGGTACTTGATCGGTTGAAGCGGGAAGAAGTTCGACTACATCAACCGCGTTGAGAAACGCTTTCGCTTATGGTCTACGAGGGTACGTAGACACACTCTCCCCCTCGTTGCTATGCATCTCCATGGATAGATCATTGCGTGTGCATAGAATTTTTTTTGTTTTCCATGTAACGTTTCCCAATAGCTTATGAAATTGAATCTTTCTTTGAAAAGTATGAAGATTATGATGATGTTGTTTATAGACCTGAATACTTTGCTATACATAAATATTGATATGAGAATTATAAATACAATTCCAATATTGATGTATTTATTGAGGAAGTCTCCGCTGCCCAAGAAGAGACTAATATTTTGCAGGAATATATGGAAGAAGAAATTGATGAAACTGTGAGCTCAATGGATGAAAAAGATGAGGAGGAGAGTGATAGCCCACAAGTATAGGGGATCGCAACAGTTTTCGAGGGTAGAGTATTCAACCCAAATTTATTGATTCGACACAAGGGGAGCCAAAGAATATTTGCAAGTATTAGCAGCTGAGTTATCAATTCAACCACACCTGGAGATTAATTATCTGCAGCAATATGATCAGTAGCACGGTAATATGATAATTTTGGTAGGAGTGGTAACAGTGATAGTAACGGTAACAGTGATAGTAACGGTAACAGTGATGGCAATTATTTTGTAGCAAGTGTGACAACAGAAATAACAATAGTAACTTAGCAGAAACAATATGTGGAAAATTCGTAGGCATTGGATCAGTGAATTCATTGGATGATATTCATCATATAACCGTCATAACCTAGGGCGATACAAAACTAGCTCCAGTTCATAAATATAATGCAGGCATGTATTCCATAAATTGTCATACGTGCTTATGGAAAGAACTTGCATGACATCTTTTGTCCTACCCTCCCATGGCAGCGGGGTCCACATGGAAACTAAGGGATATTAAGGCCTCCTTTTAATAGAGAACCGGAACAAAGCATTAACATATAGTGAGTACATGAACTCCTCAAACTACGGTCATCACCGGAAAGTATCCCGAATACTGTCACTCCGGGGTTTACAGATCATAACACGTAATAGGTGACTATAACTTGCAAGATCGGATCTAGAACATAGATATAATGGTGATAACATAAACGGTTCGGATCTAAAATCATGGTACCCGGGCCCAAAGTGACAAGCATTAAGCATGGCAAATGCATAACAACATCAATCTCAGAACATAATGGATACTAGGGATCAAGCCCTAACAAAACTAACTCGATTACATGATGAATCTCATCCAACTCCTCACCAACCAGCGAGCCTATGAAGGAATTACTCACTCCCGGTGGGGAGCATCATGGAATTGGCAATGGAGAAGGGTTGGTGATGACGAAGATCGAAGATCCCCCTCTCCGGAGCCCCAAACTGACTCTAGATCTGGCCTCCCGATGAAGAACAGGAGGTGGCGTCGGCTCCGTCTCGTGAAACGCGATAATTCTTTCTCCCTGGTTTTCTCTCTCTGAAAATAGGATTTTATAGAGTTGGAATCAGGGTCTGTGGGGCCACAAGGTGGGCACACCCCACCTAGGCGGGGCCACCAGGAATAGGTCATTTGCATGGTTAGTCACAAAATCCTACATAAAACTTGTGGATCACTGAATATGATATGTTTGATTCCTTGCAATAGTTTTGCGATATAGAGATGATAATATGTGGGAAGTACTACTAAACGGTTGTGGTTAGTAAGAATATTGGTGTTAAGGTTAGTGATTTCCCAAGCATGCACGTATAGTCTCTCATTATGCTATGAACTTGGAGCATGATTAATTATTGATTTTCTTCCTTATAAGTGGCGGTCGGGGATGAGTGATGGTCTTTTCCTACCAATCTATCCCCCTAGGGGCATGCGTAGTAGTACTTTGCTTCAAGGGTTAATAAAATTTTTCAGTAAGTATATGAGTTCTTTATGACTAATGTGAGTCCATGGATTATACGCAGTCTTACCTTTCCGCAACTTGCTAGCCCCTACGGTACCATGCATTACCCTTCCTCACCTCGAGAGTCGGTGCAAACTTCGCCGGTGCATCCAAACCCCGTGATATGATACGCTCTATCACACATAAGCCTTATTATATCTTCCTCAAAACAGCCACCATACCTACCTATTATGGCATTTCCATAGCCATTCCGAGATATATTGCCATGTAACTTCCATGATCATCATATACATGTCTTGAGCATTCATTGTCATATTGCTTTGCATGATCATAAGACAGCCATCATGATATTTCCATGGCTTGTTCGTTTTTTGATATCCTTACTACACTAGATCATTGCACATCCTGGTGCACTGCCAGAGGCATTAATATAGTCATACTTTGTTCTAGATATCGAGTTGTAATATTGAGTTGTAAGTAAATAGAAGTGCGATGATCATCATTATTCATTATTAGAGCATGTCCCAATGAGGAAAGGATGATGGAGACTATGATTCCCCCACAAGTTGGGGTGAGACTCCGGACAAAAAAAAGAAGAAAAAAGTTAGGCCAAAAAGCGCCAAAAAAAGAAAAAAGAAAACAAATGAGAGAAAAAGAGAGAAGGGGCATGCAAATTCCACACTCGTGCTTCAGAGTAGCACCATGTTTTTCATGTAGAGAGTCTCCTATGTAGTCACTTTCATATACTAGTGGGAATTTTTCATTATAAAACTTGGCTTGTATATTTCGATGATGGGCTACCTCAAATGCCCGAGGTCTTCCTGAGCAAGCAAGTTGGATGCACACCCACTTAGTTTTCATATTGAGCTTTCATACACTTATAGCTCTAAGTACATCTGTTGCATGGCAATCCCTACTCCTCGCACTGATATCAATTGATTGGCATCTCCACAGCCCGTTGATTAGCCGCGTCGATGTGAGACTTTCTTACTTTTTTTTCTTCTCCAAATTAATATCTACCACCGTATTCTATTCCACCCATAGTGTTATATCCATGGCTTGCGCTCATGTATTGCGTGGGGGTTGAAAAAGCCGAAGCGCGTTAAAAAGTATGAACCAATTGCTCGGCTTGTCATCGGGGTTGTGCATGATAAATACTTTGTGTTAAGAAGATGGAGCATGACAAGACTATATGATTTTGTAGGGATAGCGTTCTTTAGCATTGATATTTTGAAAGACATGATTGTTCGTTGGGATGCCTGAGTATTAATGTCTTTATGTCAAATTATAGACTATTGCTTTGAATCACTCGTGTCTTAACATTCATGCCATGACTAGATATATGATCAAGATTATGCTAGGTAGCATTCCACATCAATTTTTTTTATCGTTTACCTACTCGAGGACGAGCAGGAATTAAGCTTGGGTATGCTGATATGTCTCTGTCGTATCTATAATTTTTTATTTTTTCATGCCAATATTATACAACTTTCACATACTTTTGGCAACATTTTATATTATTCTTTGGGACTAACTTATTGATCCAGTGCCCAGTGCCAGTTCCTGTTTTTTGCATGTTTTTTGTATCGCAGAAAATCCATATCAAACAAAGTCCAAATGCAATAAAATTTTACAGAGAATTATTTTGGAATATATGTGATTTTTGGGAGGTGGAATCAACGCAAACGGAGGCCCACACAGCCCACAAGACACATGGGCGCGCCAGAGGCCCCTGGCGCGTGGTGGTGGGTTGTGCCCTCCTCGAACGTCGGTTGGAGCTCTACTTCGGGTGCAAGGAAGCTTATATCCGGAAAAAAATCGTGTTAAAATCTCAGCGCAATCGAAGTTACGGATCTCCGGGAATATAAGAAACGATTTTCGGCCAGATCCGAGGAGCGCGAAATAGAAGAGAGCAGAGAGGGAGATCCAATCTCGGAGGGGCTCCTGCCCCTCCGCCGCCATGAAGACCAAGGACCAGAGGGGGAACTCTACTCCCATCTAGGGGGAGGACAAGGAAAAAGGAGGGGGCTCTCTCCCCCTTGCTTCCCGTGGCGCCGGAGTGCCGCCGGGGCAACGATCGGGACGGCGATCTACATCAACAATCTTGCTACCGTCAACACCAACTCTCTCCCCCTTTATGCAGTGGTGTAACCTCTCTTCTCCCCGCTGTAATCTCTACTTAAACATGGTGCTCAACTCCATATATTATTTCCCAATGATCTATGGTTATCCTATGATGTTTGAGTAGATCCGTTTTGTCCTGTGGGTTAATCGTGATCTTGGTTGGTATGATTGTATATTTTATTTATGGTGCTGTCCTACGATGCCCTCCGTTCTCACGCAAACGTGAGGGCCCCCCGCTGTAGGGTGTTGCAATATGTTCATGGTTCGCTTATGGTGGGTTGCGAGAGTGACAGAAGCTTAAACCCGAGTAAGTGGGGTATGACGTATGGGAGTAAAGAGGACTTGATACTTAATCTTATGGTTGGGTTTCACGACCTTAATGATCTTTAGTAGTTGCGGATGGTTCCTAGGGGTCCAATCATAAGTGCATATGATCCAAGTAGAGAAAGTATGTTAGCTCATGCCTCTCTCTCATGTAAAATTGCAAGAATGATTACTGATACTTGTTATCTATTGCCTAGGGACAAATAACTTTCTTGTTGACACAAACCCTTTTACTAAACACCTAACTTTTATTATCTTGCAAAGTACTTTAGTTTTATTCTTGCAAAGTAGTTCTAGCATCACTCCTACGAACTAGTTTCGTACTTGTTTTTCGATAAAACAGACGTCAAGTGTGCGTAGAGTTGTATCGGTGGTCGATAGAACTTGAGGGAAATATTTGTTCTACCTTTAGCTCCTCGTTGGGTTCAGCACTCTTATTTATCGAAAAAGGCTACAAACGATCCCCTATACTTGTGGGTTATCAGGTGTAGCAATACGTTCATGATTCACCTATGGTGGGTGGCATGAGTGATAGAAGCACATACCCGAGTAAGGGGTTGTTGCGTATGGGATAAAGAGGACTTGATACTTAATGTATGGTTGGGTTTACCTTAATGATCTTTGGTAGTTGCGGATGCTTGGTAGAGTTTCAATCATAAGTGCATATGATCCAAGTATGGAAAATATGCTAGATCATGCCTCCCCCTCATATAAAATTGCAATAATGATTACCGGTCTAGTAATAGATCACCTAGGGACAAATAACTTTCTTGTGTGACAAAAAGCTCTCTACTAAACAACTAACTTTTATTATCTCACAAAGTACTCCTAGTTTTATTCTTGCAAAGTAGTTCTAGCATCACACCTACAAAATAGATTCATACTTGTTCTAGGTAAAGCAAATGTTAAAGTGTGCGTAGAGTTGTATCGATGGTCGATAGAACTTGAGGGAATATTTGTTCCACCTTTAGCTCCTCGTTGGGTTCGACACTCCTATTTATCGAAAAAAGGCTACAAACGATCCCCTATCTCTAATCCTAATGTCTCCGTTGATAGTCTCGTCTCACTCTCACCTCATCCCACCACTTCTATCTTCGCCCACCTTTCGCATCACGTTACAACGGCGTAGTTTGGCTGGCCCATTAATGCCTACGTAACGGAGAAAAATCTGCCGAACGAGATCCCTCGAACGTCGTCGGGAAAAAACATACCGCGCGACACCTATGCTACTCCCTCGATCTATTTCCTAGGGCGTGAATGCCGCCGCCCAATGTCTTTGCTCCTCCGCCTCCCGGCGCCGAAGCGACCTCCGAGACCGCTGCCGCCATCGCGGAACCCCACATTAGGGCAAGATCCATTGGGAGGGTGTGGTTGTCGCACGCCGCAGCCCCGCGGGCATGGTCACCGTTCCCTACATCAAGGAGGAACACAGGGCAAATACATCACCACACCGCCGCCGTAGGTCTAGCTGTACCCATAGCCGCACCCCACCATATGACCACCGCGGCGCTCCACCCCTCCTGCCACCTCGATCCATCTTCCGCTCCCTCTCATCCCCGCCGGCCGCCGCTGCCCACTGTCTCGTCCGCCTGCTCCCACCGTGCTGATCCGTCGGGAGCACTACGATGGCGGGCCCCGATTCAGAGAATGGCAGTGCTACACGCATCAACGGCTGCTCCAGTTACGTCCTCGGCTGGGTCGCGCTCGGGCTCACAATAACCACGACCAAGTCCCTGCTCAGCCTCCCATGCCGACATGATCCAAAGCCCCCACGCCCATGTGCATGTGAGTTAAACGATTCAAATCCGGTCTTTTTGTCCATCCTTATTCTCCTTTTTGAATTTTCAGGTTTTACCTACTAACAGCAGAAGCTAGCTATATCCGTGCATCTCAATTAAATAATTGGTGGCTTACGTTTCAGATTCGAACATGGTGTGAGTATATATGTATCTTACTATGGTACACTGCATAGTGTTTACCCTCAAATTCTGCCAAAAAAGGCCTTAATGGCATATTTCAATTTTATAATCTTTACTTCTTGATACACGTAAAAAAAACTATTGTTCTATTACTTATGAGGTTTGACGGCGACAGGATAACTCTAGCAAGCTGTGAAAATTCATGTGTACAAAACAACAAGGTATGTTTTCCACCAAACTCACTTTGTTGTGTCCATTCTGAATTGACTAAATGGATGGTATAAGTTGATGAGTGTATGTGTCTTCAGTTATATTATGTGGCATAGTAGGAACGAAAGAGTAAATGAATGCAGTGTCTAACTGTTCCTCTGTTTCATTTAATATTCTTCAGAGTTTCATTGTACCTCTGCAAGATACCATATGCAGTCGAGCAATAGAAAACCAAAATTTATTGACCCTTCTACTGTTGGTTAGTTAAAAATTAAAATGCATCATCACCAATTTAGAACTTCAAAACTGCAATAGTATATGAAAAAGAATGATGTAGAACTGCAGCTCTATAATCTGAACACTGAATTAAGTATTCATTTCAGTGAGTTATATCTCATACCTTTCCTGGTTTGTATGTGCTCAGTCAGAAGTCTTTTGTTGTCTTTGTTCATAGATTTCCATTGCAGTTTACTTTACTTGACATTTAGCCAAGTCATAGCTTTTGGACTATCACAAGATATGTATTACTTTGCACCCATGTCCTCTATAAAATTTGTTCACCTCAAAGCATTAAGACTATGACCAGCTATCCAATTTGATTTCACTACAGTCCACATATATTATTCCCTTAATCAACAATGCAAATTTGGGACAGCTTCAATTTTCGTATCTGCATTTTATTTTGCAATCTGCAAGGAACCCCTTTAATTTCTCTGCAAGGATTGTGAGACAACATGAGGCAAATGCTGATAAATAATAATGGAGGTGTAGTGCATTCCTCTGAAACAAAAAATGTACTTGTCATGTTCTACACACATCAAATCTTGTTTTTTTGCTATACAAGCACTTATGTACCTTGCATATTTTTTATTAGCGTAAAATTATCAATGTTGCATACTGATGACAAGAATACTACCATCGATGATTATAATAATGGGAAAGGAGAAGGTAGAGGGGAACTCTATAAAGAAAGAACAAGAAGGTGTCCCTGAAAATGAAGCAGCTGGAGAACACCAAGCTTATTGTGGATTTTCTACAGAAAATGTCGTCAACACCTAAAGACAGTTCATGGTGAGAATAGCATGCATGTTCTCCTTATAGTTTTCAAATGAACTTGTATCTTTATCTTGGAGCAATCTCTTTTCTTGCGGTACTTTGCACAATCAGGAGATCCTAGCAGTAGAAAATATAGGCTATGTACTATATTGTTGGTCAAAACTAATACATATCTAGCTATAATGATATATTTGTAGCATGTGAGATGGTTGTCTTGTCAGTGCTCCAAATCGGTATTTCTACCTCTATCGAAATGCATGTTAGTTCTCAAACATAGGTAGAACATGGTTTATATGATGTGTCTTCAAAGAATTTGGCAGTTTCGGCACCAGGTTTGTTTGGTCAAACGCATCATCTCAAACATATGTAAAACATGGACAATTGTGAGACAGAGTTGATTGATACATGGTCTGATAAATGGACCTTTAGAAAATATAGAACTGGATAGTTTTCTTCACTAATCATACCAATTAGCTACTACTTACCTTTAAGTTCTTTGCGAACTACTGTAACTGTTAGAAAGAGCTGAGTTTGAATATTTATTAGTAGTATGTACAGGTTTATCATTGCTATATTGTTAGGTACGATCCATGGTTTAATGAAGCTTGTTTTATGTGATTTTTTGTGGACAAAAGTGAAAACAAATTGTTTTTATAATGGCTAATTTGACAACACAAGTGCTATGCCTTGATCATCTTGTGCTTATGATATGAATCTAGGTATTTTTCTTTGTACGGGTGATTTTAATCCTGAGGTAGGAGGGTTTGTACGAGTGGACCTATCGACTCTCATTTAACATAGCAAAATAATAACATAATGATTGAAGGGCTAGACTTGAGGGGCTCGTGATAGATCCATTTGGCCCGTGGCAACGCACGGGCATTCTACTAGTACTTGTGGGTTACACACTGTAGTAGGGGTATCAACGTACATAAAAAAGAACGCGCCTGATACGTCTCCAACATATCTATAATTTTTTATTGTTCCATGCTATTATATTACCTGTTTTGGATGTTTTATATGCATTAATATGCTATTTTATATTATTTATGGGACTAACTTATTAACTCAGAGCCTAGTGCCAGTTTATGTTTTCCCCTTGGTTTTGAGTTTTACAGAAAAGGAATATCAAACGGAGACCAAACGGAATAAAACTTTATGATGATTTTTCTTGGACCAAAAGACATACATAGGACTTGGAGAGGAAGGCAGAAGAGTCCCGAGGGCTCCACAACCCCTCAGGGCGCGCCCTAGGGGGGCGCCCCTCTGGCTTGTGGGCCCCACGAGAGTCTTCCAACCCTAATCTTTGGCCTATAAATTCAGAAATATTCCAAAACGACCAGAGGCGTCCACCAGAATACTTTTTCGCCGCCGTAACCTTCTGTATGTGTGAGATCCCATCTTGGGCCTTTTCCCGCACCCTGCCAAAGGGGGATTCTATCACGGAGGGCTTCTACATCAATTCTATTGCCCTTCCGATGAATCGTGAGTAGTTTACCACAGACCTACGGGTCCATAGCTAGTAGCTAGATGGCTTCTTCTCTTTCTTTGATCCTCAATACCATGTTCTCCTCGATGTTTTTGTAGATCTATCCTATGTAATCTTCTTTTGTGGTGTGTTTGTTGAGATCCGATGAATTGTGGATTTATGATCAGATTATCTATGAATATTATTTGAATCTTCTCTGAATTCTTATATGCATGATTTCATATCTTTGTATTTCTCTTCGAATTATCGGTTGGTTTGGCCAACTAGATTGGTTTTTCTCGCAACGGGAGAGGTGCTTAGTTTTGGGTTCAATCTTGCGGTGTCCTCACCCAGTGACAAAGTAGGGGTAGTGAGGCACGTATTTGTATTATTGCCATAAGGGTAAAACTATGGTGTTTTAATCATATTGCTTGAGTTTATCCCTCTACATCATGTCATCTTGCTTAAGGCGTTACTTCGTTCTTATGAACTTAATACTCTAGATGCATGCTGGATAGCGGTTGATGTGTGGAGGAATAGTAGTATATGCAGGTAGGAGTCGGTCTACTTGACACGGACGTGATGCCTATATTCATAATCATTGCCTTGGATATCGTCATAACTTTGCGCTTTTCTATCAATTGCTCAACAGTAATTTGTTCAACCACCGTATTATTTGCCTTCAAGAGAGAAGCCTCTAGTGAAACCTATGGCTCCCGGGACTATTTTCCGTCATATATTTTCAGATCTATAAACTAAAAATACTAAAAATATCTTGCTGCAATTTATTTACTTTTATTCTGTTTTACGTTTTAGTAATCTCTTATATCTATCTCTATCACATCCCACCTTGCAAGTGACCGTGAAGGGATTGACAACCCCTTTATCATGTTGGGTGCCAAGTGTTTGATTGCTTGTGCAGGTGCATAGATTGGGGACTTGCTTGTATCTCCTACTGGATTGATACCTAGGTTCTTAACTAAGGGAAATACTTATCTCTACTTTCCTGCATCACCCTTTCCTCTTCAAGGAAAAAACCAACGCAAGCTCAAGAAGTAGCAGGAAGAATTTGGCGCTGTTGCCGGGGAGATCTACATCAAGCCTACCAAGTACTCATCATAAACTCTCATCTCTTGCATTACATTATTTGTCATTTTCTTCTCGCTTTCCTCTCCCCCACTTCTAAAACAATTTCTGAAAAATACAAAAAGATTTGCCTTTTTTTCGCCCTGCTACCGTTCGTCTTTTCGTTTGCTTTTTGGTTGCTTGTGTGCTAGATTGCTTGCTTTGTCACGATGACTCAAGAGAATACCAAATTGTGTGATTTTTCCAATACTAATAATAATGGTTTTATTAGTAGTCCGATTGCTCCCGCCACTATTACGAGGTCTTATGAAATTAATGCCGCTTTGCTAAATCTTGTTATGAAAGAACAATTTTCCGGCCTTTCTAGTGAAGATGCCGCATACCATCTAAACACTTTCGTTGAATTGTGTGATATGCAAAAGAAGAAAGATGTGGATAATTATATTGTTAAGTTGAAGCTATTTTTGTTCTCACTATGAGATCGTGCTAAAACTTGGTTTTCATCTTTGCCTAAAAATAGTATTGATTCATGGAATAAGTGTAAAGATGCTTTTATTTCCAAGTATTTTCCTCCTGCTAAGATCATCTCCCTTAGAAACGATATAATGAATTTTAAGCAACTTGATCATGAACATGTTGCACAATCTTGGGAGAGGATAAAATTGATGATAAGAAATTGCCCTACTCATGGTTTAAGTTTATGGATGATCATACAAAAAAATTATGCCGGATTGAATTTTGCTTCTAAAAATCTTTTAGATTCGGCCGCGGGAGGTACTTTTATGGAAATCACATTAGCAGAATCTACTAAACTCCTAAATAATATCATGTCTAATTACTCTCAATTGCATACCGAAAGATCCTCTACTAGTAAAAAAAGTGCATGCGATTGAAGAAATTAATGTTTTGAGTGGAAAGATGGATGAACTTATGAATTTTTTTGCTAGTAAGAGTGCTCCTATTGATCCTAATGATATGCCTTTGTCTACTTTGACTGAGAACAATAATGAATCTATGGATGTGAATTTTGTTGGTAGGAACAATTTTGGTAATAACGCGTATAGAGGTAATTTAAACCCTAGGCCGTTTTCTAGTAATTCCTTTAATAATAATGGTAATTCCTACAACAATTCTTATGGAGATTATAATAAGATGCCTTCTGATCTTGAGAACAATATTAAAGAATTTATTAGTTCTCAAAAGAATTTGAATGCTATGGTCAAAGAAAAATTGCTTAAGATTGATGATTTGGCTAGGAATGTGGATAGAATTTCTCTTGAGATTGATTCTTTGAACATTATATCTATTCCACCCAAGCATGAAATTAACGCTTCTCTAAAATCTATGAGAATATCTATTGATGAATGTAAAGAAAGAACCGCTAGGATGCGTGCTAAGCGAGATTGGTTTGTAAAAGCGTGTTCTTTGATTACTTGTGAAAATAATGATGATGATTTTAAAGTGATTGATGTGACTCCTATTGAATCTTTGTTTCTAATATAAATCTTGATAAATATGTTAATGGAGATGAGTCAACTTTAGTGAAAACGCGTCCCAATGATTCGGAGTTTATAGATCTTGATGCAAAAATTGATAAAAGTGGGATTGGAGAGGTCAAAACTTGAAGTAGCAATGAACCCACTCTTTTGGATTCCAAGGATTTTAATCATGATATTGTTCTTTGATAGATTGTATTTCCTTGTTGCAATCCATGTTGAATTCTTCTCATGCTTATAATCAAAATAAAGCTTTTACTAAACATATCGTTGATGCTATGATGAAATCTTTTGAAGAAAAACTTGAGTTGGAAGTTTATGTCCTTAGGAAGATTTATGATGAGTGGGAACCTACAATTAAAATTAAAATTAAAGATTATGAGTGCTATGCTTTGTGTCATTTGGGTTCTAGCGTTTCCATGGTTCCAAAAATTTATGTGATGTGCTAGGTTTCCGTGGATTTGATAATTGTTCTTTAAGTTTGCATCTCTTGCGGATTTCACTATTAAGAAACCTATGGGGAGGATTAATGATGTTCTTATTGTTGCAAATAGGAATTATGTGCCCGTAGATTTTATTGTGCTTGATATAGATTGCAATCCTACATGTCCTATTATTCTAGGTAGACCTTTCCTTGGAACGATTGGTGCAATTATTGATATGAAAGAAGGAAACATTAGATTTCAATTTTCGTTAAGGAAGAGCATGAAACACTTTCCAACAAACAAAATTAAGTTGCCATATGAATCTATTATGAGTGCTACTTATGGCTTGCAAACCAAAGATGACAATACCAAGATCTATGTTTTATGCCTAGCTAGGGGCGTTAAACAATAGCGCTTGTTGGGAGGCAACCCAATTTTATTTTTGTGTTTTTGTTTTTGCTACTGTTATTCAATAATTACACATTATTACCTCTGTAGTAATTGTGTTTTGGTGTTTTTAGTTAGTGTTTGTGCCAAGTAAAGCCTTTAGTATACTTTGGTATATCGTTGATTTGATCTTGCTGAAAAATAGAAACTTTTGCGCTCATTGCCAGAATTTTTATAAATCACAGAAGCGTGATAAAATCCTGAATTTGATACACAAGATTGATATATGAATTGCCTCTGTTGTCCAAATTTTTCAGAATTTTTGGAGTTACAGAAGTACACAAAGTTTACAGATTTCTACAGATTGTTCTGTTTTTGACATATTCTGTTTTCTATGTGTTGTTTGCTTATTTTGATGAATCTATGGGTAGTATCCGAAGGTATGAACCATGGAGAAGTTGGAATACAGTAGATATTACACCAATATAAATAAAGAATGAGTTCACAACAGTACCAAAAAGTGGTGATTTATTTTCTTATACTAACGGATCTCATGAGTTTTCTGTTGAGTTTTGTGTTGTGAAGTTTTGAAGTTTTAGGTAAAGATTTCATGGACTATGGAATAAGGAGTGGCAAGAGCCTAAGCTTGGGGATGCCCAAGGCACCCCAAGGTAATATTGAAGGACAACCAAGCATCTAAGCTTGGGGATGCCCCGGATGGCATCCCCTCTTTCGTCTTCTTCTATCGGTAAATTTACTCGAGGTTATATTTTTATTCACCACATGATATGTGTTTTTCTTGGAGCGTCTTGTATGATATGAGTCTTTGATTTTTAGTTTGCCACAATCATACTTTCTGTACACACCTTTTGAGAGGGACACGCAAGAATCGTGAATTTATTAGAATACTCTTTGTGCTTCACTTATATCTTTTGAGCTAGGCAATTTGCTCTAGTACTTCACTTATATCTTTTTAGAGCACGACAGTGGCTTTATTTTAAAGGAATTGTTGAACTCTCATGCTTCACTTATATTATTTTGAGAGTCTCTCTAAACAGCATGGTAATTTGCTTTGGTTATGCATTTAGTCCTAATATGACGGGCATCCAAGAGGGATATAATAAAAACTTTCATATAAAGTGCATTGAATACTATGAGAAGTTTGATTCCTTATGATTGTTTTGAGATATAAAGATGGTGATATTAGAGTCATGCTAGTGAGTAACTGTGGATTGGTATAAATACTTGTGTTAAAGTTTGTGATTCCCGTAGCCTGCACGTATGGTGAACCGTTATGTGATGAAGTCGGAGCATGATTTATTTATTGATTGTCTTCCTTATGAGTGGCGGTCGGGGACGAGCGATGGTCTTTTTCTACCAATCTACCCCCTAGGAGCATGCGTGTAGTACTTTGCTTAGATGACTATTAGATTTTTGCAATAAGTATGTGAGTTCTTTATGACTAATGTTGAGTCCATGGATTATACGCACTCTCACCCTTCCACCATTGCTAGCCTCTCTAGTACCGCGCAACTTTCGCCGGTGCATTACACCCGCCATATATCCTTCCTCAAAACATCCACCTGCCTATTATGGCATTTCCATATCCATTCCGAGATATATTGCCATGCAACTTCCACCGTTCCGTTTATTATGACACGCACCATCATTGTCATATTGCTTTGCATGATCGTAATAGCTAGCATGATGTTTTCATGGCTTGTCTGTGTTTTGATGTCATTTGCTACGCTAGATCATTGCACATCCCGGTACACCGTCGGAGGCATTCATATAGAGCCATATTTTGTTCCAAGTGCGAGTTGTAATTCTTGAGTTGTAAGTAAATAAAAGTGTGATGATCATCATTATTAGAGCATTGTCCCATGTGAGGAAAGGATGAAGGAAGGTATGATTTCTTCACAAGTTGGGATGAGTCTCCAGACTTTACAAAAATAAAAGAGGCCAAAGAAGCCCACCAAAAAATGAGAGAAAAGAGAGAAGGGGCAATGCTACTATCCTTTTTCCACAGTTGTGCTTCAAAGTAGCACCATGATCTTTATGATAGAGAGTCTCCCTTGTTGTCACTTTCATATACTAGTGGGAATTTTTCATTATAGAACTTGGCTTGTATATTCCAATGATGGAATTCCTCAAACTGCCCTAGGTCTCCGTGAGCAAGCGAGTTGGATGCACACCCACTTAGTTTCTTTTTGAGCTTTCATAAACTTATAGCTCTAGTGCATCAAGGAAATATGCCCTAGAGGCAATAATAAAGTTGTTATTTATATTTCCTTATATCATGATAAGTGTTTATTATTCATGCTAGAATTGTATTAACCGAAAACTTAGTACATGTGTGAATATAAAGACAAACAGAGTGTCACTACTATGCCTCTACTTGACTAGCTCGTTAATAAAAGATGGTTAAGTTTCCTAACCATAGACATGAGTTGTCATTTGATTAACGGGATCACATCATTAGAGAATGATGTGATTGACATGACCCATCCATTAGCTTAGCACGATGATCGTTTAGTTTGTTGCTATTGCTTTCTTCATGACTTATACATGTTCCTATGACTATGAGATTATGCAACTCCTGAATACCGGAGGAACACTTAGTGTGCTATCAAACGTCACAACGTAACTGGGTGATTATAAAGATGCTCTACAGGTGTCTCCGATGGTGTTTGTTGAGTTGGCATAGATCGAGATTAGGATTTGTCACTCCGATTGTCGGAGAGGTATCTCTGGGCCCTCTTGGTAATGCACATCACTATAAGCCTTGCAAGCAATGTGACTAATGAGTTAGTTGTGGTATGTTGCATTATGGAATGAGTAAAGAGACTTGCCGGTAACGAGATTGAACTAGGTATTGAGATACCGACGATTGAATCTCGGGCAAGTAACATACCGATGACAAAGGGAACAACGTATGTTGTTATGCGGTTTGACCAATAAAGATCTTCACAGAATATGTAGGAGCCAATATGAGGATCCAGGTTCCGCTATTGGTTATTGGCCGGAGATGAGTCTCGGTCATGTCTACATAGTTCTCGAACCCGTAGGGTCCGCACGCTTAACGTTCGATGACGATCGGTATTATGAGTTTATGTGTTTTGATGTACCGAAGGTAGTTCGGAGTCCAGGATATGATCACGGACATGACGAGGAGTCTCGAAATGGTCGATACATAAAGATCGATATATTGGAAGGCTATGTTTGGAAACCGGAATGGTTCCGGATGAGTTCGGGCATTTTTTGGAGTACCGGGAGGTTATCGGAACCCCCTGGGGAGTCAATGGGCCTTATTGGGCCTTAGTGGGAGAGAGGAGGAGGCGGCCAGGTGGAGGGCGCCCCCCCCAAGCCCAATCCGAATTGGGTGGGGGGCCGGCCCCCCTTTCCTTTCTCCTTCCCCCTCTTCCTTCTTCTCCTACTCCAACTAGGGAAAGGGGGGAAACCTACTCCTACTGGGAGTAGGACTCCCCCCCTTGGGCGCGCCCTATGAGGGCCGGCCCTCCCCTCCTCCACTCCTTTATATATGGGGGAGGGGGCACCCCATAGACACACAAGTTGACAGTTGTCTTAGCCGTGTATGGTGCCCCCTCCATAGATTTCCACCTCGGTCATATCGTTGTAGTGATTAGGTGAAGCCCTGCGTCGGTAACTTCATCATCACCATCATCACGCCGTCGTGCTGACAAAACTCTCCCTCAGCCTCAACTGGATCAAGAGTATGAGGGACGTCACCGAGCTGAACGTGTGCAGATCGCGGAGGTGCCGTGCGTTCGGTACTTGGATCGGTTGGATCGCGAAGACGTTCGACTACATCAACCGCGTTACTAAACGCTTCCGCTTTCGGTTTATGAGGGTACGTAGACACACTCTCCCCTCTCGTTGCTATGCATCTCCTAGATAGATGTTGCGTGATCGTAGGATTTTTTTTTAAATATTGCGTTCCCCAACAGTGGCATCCGAGCCAGGTCTATGCGTAGATGTTATATGCACGAGTAGAACAAAAAAAAGAGTTGTGGGCGATAATAGTCATACTGCTTACCAGCATGTCATACTTTGATTCGGCGGTATTGTTGGATGAGCGGCTCAGACCGACATTATGCGTACGCTTACGCGAGACTGGTTCTACCGACGTGCTTCGCACACAGGTGGCTAGTGGGTGTCTGTTTCTCCAACTTTATTTGAATCAAGCGTGACTATGCCCGGTCCTTGTTGAAGGTTAAAACAGCACACTTGACGAAAAATCGTTGTGGTTTTGATGCGTAGGTAAGAACGGTTCTTGCTAAGCCCGTAGCAGCCATGTAAAACTTGCAACAACAAAGTAGAGGACGTCTAACTTGTTTTTGCAGGGCATGTTGTGATGTGATATGGTCAAGACGTGATTATATAAATTGTTGTATGAGATGATCATGTTTTGTAACACAGTTATCGGCAACTGGCAGGAGCCATATGGTTGTCGCTTTATTGTATGAAATGCAATCGCCATGTAATTGCTTTACTTTATCACTAAGCGGCAGCGATAGTCGTGATAGCAATAGTTGGCGAGACGACAACGATGCTTCGATGGAGATCAAGGTGTCAAGCCGGTGACAATGGTGATCATGACGGTGCTTTGGAGATGGAGATCAAAGGCACAAGATGATGATGGCCATATCATATCACTTATATTGATTACATGTGATGTTTATCCTTTATGCATCTTATTTTGCTTAGTTTGGTGGTAGCATTATAATATGATCTCTCACTAAATTTCAAGGTATAAGCGTTCTCCCTGAGTATGCACCTTGCGAAAGTTCGTCGTGCCGAGACACCACGTGATGATCGGGTGTGATAAGCTCTACGTTCACATACAACGGGTGCAAGCCAGTTTTGCACACGCATAATACTCGGGTTAAACTTTACGAGCCTAGCATATGCAGATATGGCCTCGAAACACAGTGACCGAAAGGTCGAGCGTGAATCATATAGTAGATATGATCAACATAGTGATGTTCACCATTGAAAACTACTCCATCTCGCGTGATGATCGGACATGGTTTAGTTCATTTGGATCACGTGATCACTTAGATGATTAGAGGGATGTCTATCTTGAAGGAAATATGCCCTAGAGGCAATAATAAAGTTGTTATTTATCTTTCCTTATATCATGATAAATGTTTATTATTCATGCTAGAATTGTATTAACCGAAAACTTAGTACATGTGTGAATACATAGACAAACAGAGTGTCACTAGTATGCCTCTACTTGACTAGCTCGCTGAATCAAAGATGGTTAAGTTTCCTGGCCATAGACATGAGTTGTCAATTGATTAGCGGGATCACATCATTAGAGAATGATGTGATTGACTTGACCCATTCCGTTATCTTAGACTTGATCGTTTAGTATATTGCTATTGCTTTCTTCATGAATTATACATGTCCCTATGACTATGAGATTATGCAACTCCCAAATACCGGAGGAACACTTTGTGTGCTACCAAACGTCACAACGTAACTGGGTGATTATAAAGGTGCTCTACAGGTGTCTTCGATGGTACTTGTTGAGTTGGCATAGATCGAGACTAGGATTTGTCACTTCGATTGTCGGAGAGGTATCTCTGGGCCCTCTCCATAATGCACATCATTATAAGCCTTGCAAGCAATGTAACTAATGAGTTATTTGCGGGATGATGCATTACGGAACGAGTAAAGAGACTTGCTGGTAACGAGACTGAACTAGGTATTGAGATACTGACAATCAAATCTCGGGCAAGTAACATACCGATGACAAAGGGAACAACGTATGTTGTTATGCGGCTTGACCGATAAAGATCTTCGTAGAATATGTAGGAACCAATATGAGCATCCAGGTTCCGCTATTGGTTATTGACCGGATATGAGTCTCGGTCATGTCTACATAGTTCTTGAACCCGTAGGGTCCGCACGCTTAACATTCGGTGACGGTCTGTATTATGAGTTTATGTGGTTTGATGTACCGAAGGTAGTTCGGAGTCCCGGATATGATCACGGACATGACGAGGAATCTGGAAATGGTCGAGACATAAAGATCGATATATTGGATGACTATATTTGGACATCGGAATGGTTCCGGGTGAGATCGGGCATATACCGGAGCACCGGGAGGTTACCGGAACCCCCCGGGAGGTATATGGGCCTTATTGGGCCATAGTGGGAGAGAGGAGAAGGGAGGAAAGGAGGGGGTGCGCCCCCCAGCCCAATCGGAATTGGGAGGGGGGCCGGCCCCCCCTTTCCTTCCTCCTTCCTTCCCTTTCCTTCTCTCCTAATCCAACTAGGGAAGGGGGGGAATCCTACTCCCGGTGGGAGTAGGACTCCCCTTGGGGCGCGCCTAGGAGGCCGGCCTCCTCCCCCTCCTCCACTCCTTTATATATGGGGGAGGGGGTACCCCATAGACACACAAGTTGATCATTGATCTCTTAGCCGTGTGCGGTGCCCCCCTCCACCATAATCTACCTCGGTCATATCGTCGTAGTGCTTAGGCGAAGCCCTGCGCCGGTAGCTTCATCATCACCGTCATCGTGCCGTCGTGCTGACGAAGCTCTTCCCCGACACTCTGCTGGATTGTGAGTTCGTGGGACGTCACCGAGCCGAACGTGTGCAGATGGCGGAGGTGCCGTACCTTCGGTGCTAGGATCGGTCGATCGTGAAGACGTACGACTACATCAACCGCGTTGTCATAAAACTTCCGCTTACGGTCTATGAGGGTATGTAGACAACACTCTCCCGTCTCGTTGCTATGCATCACCATGATCTTGCGTGTGCGTAGGAATTTTTTTGAAATTACTACGTTCCCAACAGTGGTATCAAGGCCAGGTTTATGCGTAGATGTTATATGCACGAGTAGAACACAAGTGAGTTGTGGGCGATAATAGTTATACTGCTTACCAGCATGTCATACTTTGATTCGGCGGTATTGTTGGATGAAGCGGCCCGTACCGACATTACGCGTACGCTTATGCGAGACTGGTTCTACCGACGTGCTTCGCACACAGGTGGCTGGCGGGTGTCAGTTTATCCAACTTTAGTTGAATCGAGTGTGGCTACGCCCGGTCCTTGTGAAGGTTAAAACATCACATACTTGACGAAAAATCATTGTGGTTTTGATGCGTAGGTAAGAACGGTTCTTGCTCAGCCCGTAGCAGCCACGTAAAACTTGCAACAACAAAGTAGAGGACGTCTAACTTGTTTTTGCAGGGCATGTTGTGATGTGATATGGTCAAGACGTGATGAGATATAAATTGTTGTATGAGATGATCATGTTTTGTTAAAGTTACCGGCAACTGGCAGTAGCCTTATGGTTGTCTCTTTATTGCATAAGAAGCAAGCACCATGTAATTGCTTTACTTTATCGCTTTGCGATAGCAATAGTTGCAAAAGCAATAGTTGGCGACACGACCATGTGACGACACGTTGATAGAGATCAAGATGATGGAGATCATGGTGTCATGCCGGTGACGAAGGAGATCATGACAGTACTTTGGAGATGGAGATCAAAGGCACAAGATGATGATGGCCATATCATGTCACATATTTTGATTGCATGTGATGTTTATCTTTTATACATCTTATTTTGCTTAGTTCGACGGTAGCTTTATAAGATGATCCCTTACTAAAATTTCAAGGTATAAGTGTTCTCCCTGAGTATGCACCGTTGCAACAGTTCTTTGTGCTGAGACACCACGTGATGATCGGGTGTGAGAAGCTCTACGTTCACATACAACGGGTGCAAGCCAGTTTTGCACACGCAGAATACTCGGGTTAAACTTGACGAGCCTAGCATATGCAGATATGGCCTCGGAACACTGAGACCGAAAGGTCGAGCGTGAATTATATAGTAGATATGATCAACATAGTGATGTTCACCATTGAAAACTACACCATCTCACGTGATGATCGGACATGGTTTAGTTGATATGGATCACGTGATCATTTAGATGACTAGAGGGATGTTTATCTAAGTGGGAGTTCTTAAGTAATATGATTAATTGAACTTTAATTTATCATGAACTTAGTCCTGATAGTATTTGCATAACTATGTTATAGATCAATAGCTCGTGATGTAGCTCACCGTTTATTTTTGATATGTTCCTTGAGAAAAACTATGTTGAAAGATGATAGTAGCAATGATGTGGACTAGGTCCGTGATCTGAGGATTATCCTCATTGCTGCACAGAAGAATTATGTCCTTGATGCACCGCTAGGTGACAAACCTATTGCAGGAGCAGATGCAGACGTTATGAATGTTTGACAAGCTCGGTATGATGACTACTTGATAGTTTAGTGCACCATGCTTTACAGCTTAGAACCGGGACTTCAAAAATGTTTTGAACGCCACAGAGCATATAAGATGTTCCAAGAGTTGAAATTGGTATTTCATACTTATCCCCGTGTCGAGAGGTATGAGACCTCCGACAGTAGTTTGCCTACAAAATGGAGGAGAATGGCTCAACCAGTGAGCATGTGCTCAGATTGTCTGGGTACTACAATTGCTTGAATCAAGTGGGAGTTAATCTTCCAGATAAGATAGTAATTGACAAAGTTTTCTAGTCACTATCACCAAGTTACTAGAACTTCGTGATGAACTATAATATGCAAGGGATGACGAAAGTAATTCCTGAGCTCTTCGTGATGTTGAAATTGGCGAAGGTAGAAATCAAGAAAGAGCATCAAGAGTTGATGGTTTACAAGACCACTAGTTTCAAGAAAAAGGGCAAAAGAATAGAAAGGGAACTTCAAGAAGAATGACAAACAAGTTGTCACTCCCGTGAAGAAACCCAAAGCTAGACTCAAGCCTGAAACTAAGCGCTTCTCTTGAAAGGAAATGGTCACTGGAAATGGAACTGCCCCTAGATACCTGGCGGATAACAAGGATGGCATAGTGAACAAAGGTATATTGGATATACATGTTATTTATGTGTACTTTACTAGTGTTTACAGCAACCCCTCGGTATTTGATACGGGTTCAGTTCCTAAGAGTAGTAACTCGAAACGGGAGTTGCAAAATAAATAGAGACTAGTTAAGGGCGAGGTGATGATGTGTGTTGGAAGTGATTCCAAGGTTGATAAGATCACCATCGCACACTCCCTTTACCTTTGGGATTAGTGTTGAACCTAACATAAATGTTATTTGGTGTTTGCGTTGAGCATGAATATGATTGGATCATGTTTATTGCAATACGGTTATTCATTGAAGTCAAAGAATAATTGTTGTTCTATTTACATGAATAAAACCTTCTATGGTCATACACTCAATATAAATGGTTTATTGAATCTCGATCGTAGTGATACACATATTCATAGTATTGAAACCAAAAGATGCAAAGTTAATAATGATAGTGCAACTTATTTGCGGCACTGCCGTTTAGGTCATATTGGTGTAAAGCGCATGAAGAAACTCCATGCTGATGGGATTTTGGAATCACTTGATGCTTGCGAACCATGCCTCATGGGCAAGATGACTAAGACTCCGTTCTCCGGAACAATGGAGCGAGCAACTGACTTATTGGAAATAATACATGCTGATGTATGCGGTCCGACGAGTGTTGAGGCTCGCGGCGGGTATCATTATTTTCTGACCTTCACGGATGATTTGCGCAGATACGGGTATATCTACTTGATGAAACATAAGTCTGAAACATTTGAAAAGTTCAAAGAATTTCAGAGTGAAGTGGAAAATCATCGTAACAACAAAATAAAGTTTCTACGATCCGATCATGGAGACGAATATTTGAGTTACGAGTTTGGTCTTTAATTAAAACAATGTGGAATAGTTTCACAAATTCATGCCACCTGGAACACCACAGCATAATGGTGCGTGTGAACGTCATAACCGTACTTTATTGGATATAGTGCAATCTATGATGTCTCTTACAATTTACCACTATCGTTTTGGGGTTATGCATTAGAGACAGCTACATTCACGTTAAACAGGGCACCGTCTAATCCGTTGAGACGACACCGTATGAACTATGGTTTGGCTAGAAATCTAAACTGTCGTTTCTTAAAGTTTGGGGTTGCGATGCTTATGTGAAAAAGTTTCAACCTGATAAGCTCGAACCCAAATCGGAGAAGTGCGTCTTCATAGGATACCGAAAAGAAAATGTTGGGTACACCTACTATCACAGATCCGAAGGCAAGATCTTTGTTGCTAAGAATGGATTCTTTCTAGATAAGAAGTTTCTCTCGAAAGAAGTGAGTGGGAGGAAAGTAGAACTTGATGAGGTAATTGTACCTTCTCCCGAATTGGAAAGTAGTTCATCATAGAAATATGTTCCAGTGATGCCTACACCAATTAGTGACGAAGTTAATGATGATGATCATGAAACTTCAGATCAAGTTACTACCGAACCTCGTAGGTCAACCAGAGTACGTTCCGCACAAGAGTGGTACAGTAATCCGGTTCTGGAAGTCATGTTACTAGACCATGACGAACCTACGAACTATGAGGAAGCGATGATGAGCCCAGATTCCGCGAAATGGCTTGAGGCCATGAAATCTGAGATGAGATCCATGTATGAGAACAAAGTGTGGACTTTCGTTGAGTTGCCCAATGATCGGCAAGCCATAGAAAATAAATGGATCTTCAAGAGGAAGACGGACGCTAATAGTAGTGTTACTATCTACAAAGCTAGACTTGTCGAAAAAGGTTTTTGACAAAGTTCAAGGTGTTGACTACGATGAGATTTTCTCACTCATAGCGATGCTTAAGTTTGTCCGAATCATGTTAGGAAATTGCCACATTTTATGAAATCTGGCAAATGGATGTCAACACTACATTCCTTAATGGATTTCTTAAAGAAGAGTTGTATGTGATGCAACCAGAAGGTTTTGTCGATCCTAAAGGTGCTAACAAAGTGTGCAAAGCTCCAGCGATCCATCTATGGACTGGTGGAAGCATCTCGGAGTTGGAATATACGTTTTGATAGTGTGATCAAAGCATATAGTTTTATACAAACTTGTTGTGAAGCATGTATTTACAAGAAAATGAGTGGGAGCACTACAACCTTTCTGATAAGTATATGTGAATGACATATTGTTGATCAGAAATGATGTAGAAATTTCTAAAAAGCATAAAAGGAGTGTTTGAAAGGAGTTTTTCAAAGAAAGACCTCGATGAAGCTACTTACATATTGAGCATCAAGATCTATAGAGATAGATCAAGATGCTTGATAAGTTTTTTCAATGAGTACATACCTTGACAAATTTTTGAAGTAGTTCAAAATGGAACAGTCAAAGAAGAAGTTCTTGCCTGTGTTGCAAGGTGTGAAGTTGAGTAAGACTGAAAGCCCGACCACGACAGAAGATAGAGAGAGAATGAAAGCCACTCCGTATGCCTCAGCCATAGGTTCTAGAAAGTATGCCATGCTGTGTACCAGACCTATTGTATACCATGCCCTGAGTATGGAAAGGGAAGTACAATTTTGGTCTAGGAGTAGATCACTAGACAACGGTCAAAATTATCCTTAGAGGCCTAAGGAAATATTTCTCGGTTATGGAGGTGATAAAGAGTTCGTCGTAAAGAGTTGCGTCGATGCAAGCTTTGACACCGATCTGGATGACTCTAAGTCACAATCCGGATACATATTGAAAGTGGGAGCAATTAGCTAGAGTAGCTCCGTGCAGAGCATTGTTGACATAGAAATTTGCAAAATACATACGGATCTAAATATGGCAGACCCGTTGACTAAACTTCTCTCACAAGCAAAACATGATCACACCTTAGTACTCTTTGGGTGTTAATCACATGGCGATGTGATCTAAGATTACTGACCCTAGTAAACCCTTTGAGTGTTGGTCACATGGCGATGTGAACTATGGGTGTTAATCACATGGTGATGTGAACTATTGGTGTTAAATCACATGGCGATGTGAACTAGATTATTGACTCTACTGCAAGTGGGAGACTGGAGGAAATATGCCCTAGAGGCAATAATAAAGTTGTTATTTATATTTCCTTATATCATGATAAATGTTTATTATTCATGGTAGAATTGTATTAACCAGAAACTTAGTAGATGTGTGAATACATAGACGAACAGAGTGTCGCTAGTATGCCTCTACTTGACTAGCTCGTTGAATCAAAGATGATTAAGTTTCCTAGCCATAGACATGAGTTGTCATTTGATTAACGGGATCACATCATTAGAGAATGATGTGATTGACTTGACCCATTCCGTTAGCTTAGCACTTGATCGTTTAGTATATTGCTATTGCTTTCTTCATGACTTATACATGTTGCTATGACTATGAGATTATGCAACTCCCGAATACCGAAGGAACACTTTGTGTGCTACCAAACATCACAACGTAACTGGGTGATTATAAAGGTGCTCTACAGGTGTCTCTGGTGGTACTTGTTGAGTTGGCATAGATCGAGATTAGGATTTGTCACTCTGATTGTCGGAGAGGTATCTTTGGGCCCTCTCGGTAATGCACACCACTATAAGCCTTGCAAGCAATGTAACGAATGAGTTAGTTGCGGGATGATGCATTCCGAAATGAGAAAAGAGACTTGCCGGTAACGAGATTGAACTAGGTATTGAGATACCGACGATCAAATCTCGGGCAAGTAACATACCGATTACAAAGGGAACAACGTATGTTGTTATGCGGCTTGACCGATAAAGATCTTCGTAGAATATGTAGGAACCAATATGAGCATCCAGGTTCCGCTATTGGTTATTGACCGGAGATGAGTCTCGGTCATGTCTACACAGTTCTCGAACCCGTAGGGTCCGCATGCTTAACGTTAGGTGACGATCTGTATTATGAGTTTATGTGTTTTGATGTACCGAAGGTAGTTCGGAGTCCCAGATATGATCACGGACATGACGAGGAGTATCGAAATGGTCGAGATATAAAGATCGATATACTGGACGACTATATTTGGACATTGGAATGGTTCCGGGTGAGATCGGGCATATACCGGAGCACCGGGAGGTTACCAGAACCCTCCGGGAGGTATATGGGCCTTATTGGGCCATAGTGGGAGAGAGGAGAAGGGGGCAAAGGAAGGGGCGCCCCCTCCAAGCCCAATCCGAATTGGGAGGGGGGCCGGCCCCCCTTTCCTTCCTCCTTCCTTCCCCTTCCTTCTCTCCTAATCCAACTAGGGAAGGGGGGGATCCTACTCCCGGTGGGAGTAGGATTCCCCTTGGGGCCTCCTCCCCCTCCTCCACTCCTTTATATACGGGGGAGGAGGCACCCCATAGACACACAAGTTGATCATAGATCTCTTAGCCGTGTGCGGTGCCCCCCTCCACCATAATCCACCTCGGTCGTATCGTCGTAGTGCTTAGGCGAAGCCCTGCGCCGGTAGCTTCATCATCACCGTCATCATGTCATCATGCTGATGAAGCTCTTCCCTGACACTTTGCTAGATCGTGAGTTCGTGGGACGTCACCGAGCCGAACATGTGCAGATCGCGGAGGTGCCGTACCTTCGGTGCTAGGATCGATCGATCGTGAAGACGTACGACTACATCAACCGCGTTGTCATAACGCTTCCGCTTACGGTCTACAAGGATACGTAGACAACACTCTCCCCTCTCGTTGCTATGCATCACCATGATCTTGCGTGTGCGTAGGAATTTTTTTGAAATTACTACGTTCCCCAACATATCTAAGTGGGAGTTCTTAAGTAATATGATTAATTGAACTTTAATTTATCATGAACTTAGTACCTGATAATATTTTGCATGTCAATGTTATTGTAGATCAATGGCCCGTGCTACTGTTTCTTTGAATTTTAATGCGTTCCTAGAGAAAGCTAAGTTGAAAGATGATGGTTGCAACTACACGGACTGGGTCCGTAACTTGAGGATTATCCTCATTGCTGCATAGAAGAATTACGTCCTGGAAGCATCGCTAGGTGCCAGGCCTGCTGCAGATGCTGCTGATGACGTTAAGAACGTCTGGCAGAGTAAAGCTGATGACTACTCGATAGTTCAGTGTGCTGTGCTTTACGGCTTAGAACCGAGGCTTCAACGACGTTTTAAACGTCATGGAGCATATGAGATGTTCCAGGAGTTGGAGTTAATATTTCAAGCAAATGCCCGGATTGAGAGATATGAAGTCTTCAATAAGTTCTATAGCTGCAAAATGGAGGAGAATAGTTCTGTCAGTGAACATATACTCAGAATGTCTGGGTACCACAACCACTTGACTCAACTGGGAGTTAATCTTCCTATTGATAGTGTCATTGACAGAGTTCTTCAATCACTGCCACCAAGCTACAAAAGCTTCGTGATGAACTATAATATGCAAGGGGTGGATAAGACAATTCCCGAGCTCTTCGCGATGCTAAAGGTTGCGGAGGTAGAAATCAAGAAGGAGCATCAAGTGTTGATGGTCAACAAGACCACCAGTTTCAAGAAAAAGGATAAAGGGAAGAAGGGGAACTTCAAGAAGAACGGCAAGCAAGTTGCTGATCAAGTGAAGAAGCCCAAGTCTCGACCTAAGCCTGAGACTGAGTGCTTCTACTGCAAAGGGACTGGTCACTGGAAGCGGAACTGCCCCAAGTATTTGGCGGATAAGAAGGATGGCAAAGTGAAAGGTATATTTGATATACATGTTATTGATGTGTACTTAACTAATGCTCGCAGTAGCGCCTGGGTATTTGATACTGGTTCTGTTGCTAATATTTGCAACTCGAAACAGGGGCTACGATTAAGCGAAGATTGGCTAAGGACGTGGTGACGATGCGCGTGGGAAATGGTTCCAAAGTCGATGTGATCGCCGTCGGCACGCTACCTCTACATCTACCTTCGGGATTAGTTTTAGACCTGAATAATTGTTATTTGGTGCCAGCGTCAAGCATGAACATTATATCTAGATCTTGTTTGATGCGAGACGGTTATTCATTTCACAAAGCACATACCTTGATAAAGTTTTGAAGAAGTTCAAAATGTATCAAGCAAAGAAAGGGTTCTTGCCTGTGTTACAAGGTGTGAAGTTGAGTCAGACTCAATGCCCGGCCACTTCAGAAGACAGAGAGAAAATGAAAATCATTCCCAATGCTTCAGCCATAGGTTCTATCATGTATGCAATGCTGTGTACCAGACCTGATGTGTGCCTTGCTATTAGTTTAGCAGGGAGGTACCAAAGTAATCCAGGAGTAGATCACTGGACAGCGGTCAAGAACATCCTGAAATACCTGAAAAGGACTAAGGATATGTTTCTCGTTTATGGAGGTAACAAAGAGCTCATAGTAAATGGTTACGTCGATGCAAGCTTTGATACAGATCCGGATGACTCTAAGTCACAAACCGGATACGTATTTATATTGAACGGTGGAGCTGTCAGTTGGTGCAGTTCCAAGCAAAGCGTCGTGGCGGGATCTGCGTGTGAAGCGGAGTACATAGCTGCTTCGGAAGCAGCAGATGAAGGAGTTCATATCCGATCTATGTGTCATACCTAGTGCATCGGGTCCAATGAAAATCTTTTGTGACAATACTGGAGCAATTTCCTTGACGAAGGAATCCAGATTTCACAAGAGAACCAAACACATCAAGAGACGCTTCAATTCCATCCGCGATCAAGTTAAGGAGGGAGACATAGAGATTTGCAAGATACATACGGATCTGAATGTTGCAGACCTGTTGACTAAGCCTCTCACACGAGCAAAACATGATCAGCACCAAGACTCCATGGGTGTTAGAATCATTACTGTGTAATCTAGATTATTGACTCTAGTGCAAGTGGGAGACTGAAGGAAATATGCCCTAGAGGCAATAATAAAGTTGTTATTTATATTTCCTTATATCATGATAAATGTTTATTATTCATGCTAGAATTGTATTAACCGAAAACTTAGTACATGTGTGAATATATAGACAAACAGAGTGTCACTAGTATGCCTCTACTTGACTAGCTCGTTAATAAAAAATGATTAAGTTTCCTAACCATAGACATGAGTTGTCATTTGATTAACGGGATCACATCATTAGAGAATGATGTGATTGACATGACCCGTCCGTTAGCTTAGCACGATGATCGTTTAGTTTGTTGCTATTGCTTTCTTCATGACTTATACATGTTCCTATGACTATGAGATTATGCAACTACCGAATACCGGAGGAACACTTAGTGTGCTATCAAACGTCACAACGTAACTGGGTGATTATAAAGATGCTCTACATGTGTCTCCGAAGGTGTTTATTGAGTTGGCATAGATCGAGATTAGGATTTGTACTCCATCGGAGAGGTATCTCTGGGCCCTCTCGGTAATGCACATCACTATAAGCCTTGCAAACACTGTGACTAATGAGTTAGTTGCGGGATGTTGCATTACGGAACAAGTAAATAGACTGGCCGGTAATGAGACTGAACTAGGTATTGAGATACCGACGATCGAATCTCGGGCAAGTAACATACCGATGACAAAGGGAACAACGTATGTTGTTATGCGGTTTGACCGATAAAGATCTTCGTAGAATATGTAGGAGCCAATATGAGCATCCAGGTTCCGCTATTGGTTATTGACCGGAGATGAGTCTCGGTCATGTCTAGATAGTTCTCGAACCCGTAAGAGCCGCACGCTTAACGTTCGATGACGATCAGTATTATGAGTTTATGTGTTTGATGTACTGAAGGTAGTTCGGAGTCCAGGATATGATCACGGACATGGCGAGGAGTCTCGAAATGGTCGAGACATAAAGATCAATATATTGGAAGGCTATGTTTCGACACCGGAATGGTTCCGAATGAGTTCGGGCATTTTTCGGAGTACCGGGAGGTTACCGGAACCCCCCCCGGGGAGTCAATGGGCCTTATTGGGCCTTAGTGGGAGAGAGGAGGAGGGCGCGCCCCGTCCCAAGCCCAATCCGAATTGGGTGCCCCCCCCCCCCCCCGCTTTCCTTTCTCCTTCTCCCTCTTCCTTCTTCTCCTACTCCAACTAGGGAAAGGGGGGAAACCTACTCCTACTCGGAGTAGGACTCCCCCCTTGGGCGCGCCCTATGACGGCCGGCCCTCCCCTCCTCCACTCCTTTATATACGGGGGATGGGGGCACCCCATAGACACACAAGTTGATAGTTGTCTTAGCCGTGTGCGGCGCCGCCCTCCACAGATTTCCCCTCGGTCATATCGTTGTAGTGCTTAGGCGAACCCTGCGTCGGTAACTTCATCATCACCGTCATCACGCCGTCGTGCTGACGAAACTCTCCCTCGGCCTCAACTGGATAAAGAGTACGAGGGTCGTCACCGAGCTGAACGTGTGCAGATCGCGGAGGTGCCGTGCGTTCGTTACTTGGATCGGTTGGATCGCGAAGACGTTCGACTACATCAACCGCGTGACTAAACGCTTCCGCTTTCGATCTACGAGGGTACATAGACACACTCTCCCCTTTCGTTGCTATGCATCTCCTAGGTAGATCTTGCGTGATCGTAGGATTTTTTTTAAAATATTGCGTTCCCCAACAGTGCATCTGTTGCATGGCAATCCCTACTCACTCACATTGATATCTATTGATGGGCATCTTCATAGCTCGTTGATACGCCTAGTGATGTGAGACTATCTCCTTTTTTTGTCTTCTCCACAACCACCATATACTATTCAACCTATAGTGCTATATCCATGGCTCATGCTCATGTATTGCGTGAAAGTTGAAAAAGTTTGAGAACATCAAAAGTATGAAACAATTGCTTGGCTTGTCATCGGGGTTATGCATGATTTAATACTTTGTCTGATGAAGATGGAACATAGCCAGACTATATGATTTTGTAGGGATAACTTTCTCTGGCCATGTTATTTTGAGAAGACACAATTGCTTTATTAGTATGCTTGAAGTATTATAGTCTTTATGTCAATATTAAACTTTTGTTTTGAATCTTATGGATCTGAATATTCATGCCAAAATAAAGAAAATTACATGGATAAATATGTTAGGTAGCATTCCACTTCAAAATTTCTGTTTTTATCATTTACCTACTCGAGGACGAGCAGGAGTTAAGCTTGGGGATGCTTGACACGTCTCCAACGTATCTATAATTTTTGATTGTTCCATGCTATTGTATTATCTGTTTTTGATGTTTTATATGCATTAATTGCTATTTTATATATTTTTTGGACTAACTTATTAACTCAGAGCCCAGTGCCAGTTATTTTCTTGTTTTTGAGTTTTACAGAAAAGGAATATCAAATAAAGTCCAAACAGAATAAAACTTTACGATGATTTTTTTGGACCAGAAGACACATGTAGGACTTGGAGAGGAAGGCAGAAGTCCCGAGGGCTCCACAAGCCCTCATGGCGCGCCCTAGGGGGGCGCCCCTGGCTTGTGGGCCCCACGGGAGTCCCCCAACCCTAATCTTTGGCCTATAAATTCAGAAATATTTCCAAACGACCAGAAGCGTCAACCAAAATACTTTTCCGCCGCCGTAACCTTCTGTACCCGTGATATCCCATCTTGGGGCCTTTTCTAGCACCCTGCCGGAGGGATTCGATCACGGAGGGCTTCTACATCAACTCTATTGCCCTTCCGATGAAGCGTGAGTAGTTTACCGCAGACCTACGGGTCCATAGCTAGTAGCTAGATGGCTTCTTCTCTCTCTTTAATCCTCAATGCCATGTTCTCCTCGATGTTCTTAGAGATCTATCCGATGTAATCTTATTTTGCGGTGTGTTTTTCGAGATCCAACGAATTGTGGATTTATGATTAGATTATCTATGAATATTATTTGAATCTTCTCTGAATTCTTATATGCATGATTTTATATCTTTGTATTTCTCTTCGAATTATCAGTTTGGTTTGGCCAACTAGATTGGTTTTTCTTGCAATGGGAGAGGTGCTTAGTTTTGGGTTCAATCTTGCGGTGTCCTCACCCAGTGACAAAGTAGGGGTAGTGAGGCACATATTTGTATTGTTGCCATCAAGGGTAAAAAGATGGGGTTTTCATCATATTGCTTTAGTTTATCCCTCTACATCATGTCATCTTGCTTAAGGCGTTACTCCGTTCTTATGAACTTAATACTCTAGATGCATGCTGGATAGCGGTCGATATGTGGAGTAATAGTAGTAGATGCAGGTAGGAGTCGATCTACTTGACACGGACGTGATTCCTATATTTATAATCATTTCCTTGGATATCGTCATAACTTTGCGCTTTTCTATCAATTGCTTGACAGTAATTTGTTCACCCACCGTATTATTTGCCTTCAACAGAGAAGCCTCTAGTGAAATCTATGGCCCTCGGGTCTATTTTCCGTCATATATTTTCAGATCTATGAATTAAAAATACCAAAAATATCTTGCTGCAATTTATTTACTTTTATTTTGTTTTACGTTTTAGTAATCTCTTATATCCATCTCTATCAGATCTCCCCTTTGCAAGTGACCGTGAAGGGATTGACAACCCCTTTATCGTGTTGGGTGCAAGTGTTTGATTGTTTGTTCAGGTGCATAGATTGGGTACTTGCTTGTATCTGCTACTGGATTGATACCTTGGTTCTTAACTAAGGGAAACACTTATCTCTACTTTGTTGCATCACTCTTTCCTCTTCAAGGAAAAACCAACGCAAGCTCAAGAAGTAGCAGCGCCCGGCAATGTGGGACAAAAATTTGGGTGCACCGATGAGAGAGGACGAAGCTTCGGTCACTGCAGGTGGGACCGCTACGACCTGCAACAGGGCGGGCGGACGCTCCCGGACGCCCTCATATCCGGCCCATTTTTGTGCTGGATGTGAGGGGTGCCGGTCAGCCCGGCTGCCGAGCATTTGAGGCCCGTTCGAGGCATCTATCTGGGTCAATTTTTTATGATCGTTCAGTGACCGGGCAGGCCACTCGGACGTTTAAGACGGGTTTAGGGCGCCTAGATATTGATGCTCTAGCTATCTAGAATGCCAAAACTTGGCCATGTCACCAAGTGTGATCTCCGTGCAGGCCGCAAAGATATCCCTAGCACTCCGCGAAACAGAAAGGGTTGTACCAACCCATGGCTGAGCCATTTTGATGGAAAGGGTCGTACGAACCCATGGCAGGGCCATTTTGATGCAATGAAGCGGGAGAAAAATACATCACCTTAGAGCATCTTTAGATGGTCTCCTAGAAAATTGAGGAGTAGACCATCGAGTAAAGTTAATGGAGTAAAAATTTACTCGTCTATAGCTGGTCGGACCTTGCCGTTCTCCTAAACTTAGTAGAGTAAAAAATTGCATAAGTTTTTTATCCTAGCCACATAAACTTCAACACTTAAACAATATATCATCAAGAATTTAGATTTTTAAAAATAAACATGCATTATTAACCGTTAACAAGCAAATAGTTTCATGGACCGAGTTCAAATTAAAACATGCATGGTTCATCTTCTTCGGCCAACTCCTCTTCAGCCACCTCCTCTTGTTGACCCCACACTGAATCGTAATTGAAGTCATCTAGCCCAAGCGTATGGGACGCCTCTAAATTCACCAAGAATTCAGCCGTGTTCCATCTCCGCATTATGACAACAACATCAACAAACTCCATCATCATCAGCTACCAACAATCAGCGCAAAAAACATCGGCCGAAATGATGTAGGCATTTCATCGAGTACTTGGCAGCCGCAAACATTTTTGTCGGTTGTGGCGGCCGGACGCGCCGAAGCAGTGGTAGTAGCGGTGGCCGGAGACGCCGCACAAGCCACCACACAGGGGTGAGGGGCCAGAGTGGCCTTCTTTTTCTTGTTCGCGGCCTCCTCGATGAGGGGCGACGTTGCGACCGCCTATTTCTTAGCTCTCTTGTCACTGGAGGGAGCAACGGGAGGGCGTTCTACTATCGCCGGAGAGGCAATTGCCACCCCACCGGCCTTGGCAACAGCAGCCACCACCGGTGTGGCGGGTCGGATAAGATTTTTAACCCTCAACCATTTTTCAACGCGGGCGGCGGCGCGGGGGTGGTTTTCGATGATGACGCGCCGGCGACGGTGAAGGGTCTTGGCCACCCTTCCGGCGATGGCGGCGGTCACAGGTGGTGATTGGGGCGGGTGGGGAGCCGGCGGCAGGAAAAGTGGAGCCGCATGGGCAGGAGAAGAGGGAAGGGAGAAGTTTACTCGAACGCGCGGGGGGGGGGGGACAAGTGTTTTTAGGCGCCATGTTGGGAATTTTGATGGAGGGATAAAATTTTTACTCCCTTATCAGATTTGGTACTTCATTTAGATCTGGTTTAGTGGGGTAAACTAGAAATTTTACTCCGTTGTAAGTAGCTTTTTAGGGATCGGCTAGAGGTTCTTACGCCAACTCCAACGCATGACCCCAAATGGTCCGCCCGCGTCCCTTTGGGGGTAAACGGACAAAGCAAGCCCTCCAACGTGCGGCCGCAAACGGACCATCGTACGTTTTCTGTCCGCTTTCGACCCATTCCCGACCCAAATTTGAGCCGAGTTTGCGGCCGAACGGACAGCACGCGGACGGGCGGGACGCGCGCCCCTGTCCTCCCCTTGCTCGGCCGCAAGTGGTACAGGCGACCACTTTCCCTCCCTTTCCTCCAAAACCCTCCCGCGCCCTGCCCTTTACTCTCCCGCGCCCTGCCCTCCACTCTCCCGCGCCCCTGGCCTTCCCCTCCCTCCATCCACCATGGCCAACGAGGCGAATCCCGACGACCCACCACTGGTCGCCCGCCCCGTTGCAAAGAAAAAGAAGCCTGTGTGGTCGGAGCTCACGCCGGAGGAGGCCTCCAAGCTCGATGGCGAATCGGCCAAGAGGAGGAACCGGCGAACTGTCGCGGCGGAGAAGAAGGCCGCCGCCGAGTACGCTGTTGAGTGTTTGTTGGGGAACGCAATAATTTCAAAAAAAATCCTACGCACACGCAAGATCCATCTAGGTGATGCATAGCAACGAGCGGGAGAGTGTGTCCACGTACCCTCGTAGACCGAAAGCGGAAGCGTTTTATCAACACAGTTGATGTAGCCGTACGTCTTCACGATCTGACCGATCCTAGCACCGAACGTACGGCACCTCCGTGTTCAGCACACGTTTAGCCTGATGACGTCCCTCGTACTCTTGATCCAGTTGAGGCCGAGGGAGAGTTCCGTCAGCATGACGGCGTGGCGACGGTGATGATGAAGTTACCGACGCAGGGCTTCGCCTAAGCACTACGACGATATGACCGAGGTGTGTAACTGTGAAGGGGGGCACCGCACACGGCTAAGAGCTTGTTTGTTGTGTCTTTGGGGTGTCCCCTGCCCACGTATATAAAGGAGGGAGGAGGAGGAGGCCGGCCCTAGAGGGGGCGCGCCAAGTGTGGGGAGTCCTACTAGGACTTCCAAGTCCTAGTAGGATTCCCCTTTTCCTTTCCGGAGTAGGAAAGAAGAAAGAGGGAAAGAGAGAGGGAGTAGGAAAGGGCAAGGGGGGCGCCGCCCCCTTTCCCCTAGTCCAATTCGCACCCATGGGGACGTGCGCCTCCTTCCCTTTGGCATGCCTCCTCTATCCCCGTATGGCCCAATAAGGCTCAATACTTCTCCCGGCGAATTCCCGTAACTCTCCCGTACTCCGAAAAATACCCGAATCACTCGGAACCTTTCCGATGTCTGAATATAGCCTTCCGATATATCGATCTTTACCTCTCGACCATTTCGAGACTATTCATCATGTCCCCGATCTCATCCGGGACTCCGAACAAACTTCGGTCATCAAATCACATAACTCATAATACAAATTGTCATCGAATGTTAAGCGTGTGGACCCTACATGTTCGAGAACTATGTAGACATGACCGAGACACACCTCCGGTCAATAACCAATAGCAGAACCTGAATGCTCATATTGACTCCTACATATTCTACGAAGATCTTTATCGGTCAAACCGCATAACAACATATGTTGTTCCCTTTGTCATCGGTATGTTACTTGCCCGAGATTCGATTGTCAATATCTTAATACGTAGTTCAATCTCATTACCGGAAAATCTCTTTACTCGTTCCGTAATGCATCATCCCGCAACTAACTCATTAGTCACAATGCTTGCAAGGCTTATAGTGATGTGCATTACCGAGAGGGCCCAGAGATACCTCTTGATACACTGAGTGACAAATCCTAATCTCGATCTATGCCAACTCAACAAACACCATTGGAGACACCTGTAGAGTATGTTTATAATCACCCAGTTACGTTGTGACGTTTGATAGAACACAAGGTGTTCCTCCGGTATTCGGGAGTTGCATAATCTCATAGTCTAAGGAACATGTATAAGTCATGAAGAAAGCAGTAGCAATGAAATTGTAACAATCATAGTGCTAAGCTAACAAATGGGTCTTATCCATCACATCATTCTCTAATGATGTGATCCCGTTCATCAAATGACAACACATGTCTATGGGTAGGAAACTTAACCATCTTTGATTAACGAGCTAGTCAAGTAGAGGCATACTAGGGACACTCTATTTGTCTATGTATTCACACATGTACTAAGTTCCCGGTTAATACAATTCTAGCATGAATAATAAACATTTATCATGAAATAAGGAAATAAATAATAACTTTATTATTGCCTCTAGGGCATATTTCCTTCAGCGTTCCCTGCAGCGTGCATTGCAGCACCAGGCAGACATCGACGACAAAGTCCATCGTCTCCAAGGTGCACACCCTCCTCATGTTGGGTATGGGCCGCCCCATGCCGGCCAATCTCTCGGCCGCTGCCATGGCCATGGCCAGCACAGGCTCCTTGGCGCATCCTCCATCGCAGCACCGTTCCCCAAGCTCGTCCGTGACACACGAGACGCCGGATGTTCGTGCTTCGCCGCCCACGGCCATGAGCAGACGTGATTCTCTACGTCGCCGGACTGCGTCGTGGTCGATCCGACCACGCCCGCGGGCGTCATCGACCTCAACATCACGCCGGGGTACAGTGGCGCTGGCCATTGTGAAGACGGCGTACAAAGGAAGCAGCCCCGGTCGTTCGCTTCGGCTCACATGGCCGGCGCCCGCAAGCTGTTCGACGAAATGCCACCGCCGACGCAGACAACGACGGTTGACGACCCTTACTACGCCTCGTTCATGCAGAACGAAATCTTCGAGGGCCATGGTGAGGCCTTCCACGTCGACGGACAAGAGCAAGCTTTTGATCCCAACGCGGCCCAAAGCCAGGGCGACCGTGGTACCTATGATGACACTCAGTTCGCCGGCCATGATGATGGTGATGAGGACGACCATGGCAACTCGTGGCATGAAGATGATGACTTGTATTGTGAAGATGAAGAAGAAGAGCTCGACATTTCCTCGGAGCCATTGTTGTTCATCGAAGAGCTCACCCAAAAGGCCGAAGCACAAAAGAGGAGGAAAAGCATTCGCACGGGATCATATAGCCAAGCTGAGGACACTTTGATTTGCAAGAGCTGGAAGAAAATCGGCCAAGATCCAATCAAAGGTGCTGAGCAAAAAGAAGCCATCTTTTGGACAAGAGTTCACAAGAACTTCATGAGCGAAGAAAGTTTGCCCCCTACCAATTCACATGCACCCGTGACATCAATTCAATCCAAAAAAGGTGGGGATTCATCCTACAAGAGTGCAACAAATAGTGTCGCGCTTGAGAGCGTCAAAGCCCATCCCGTGAGCGGCCTAGGCCTTGGTGACTTGGTATGAACCTCTCGCTTTTTCATCATGCGTCCATTCATGTTGTCATGCCATTTTAGTTTCATGCATTTGTACGCCCTTTCATGTTACAATTGTGGCCGCATGTTTGATTGTGTAGGCATTTCCAATCTTTGGAAGCCTTCAAGGCCCGGCACAAAGACAAGTCATTCACTCTCACGCATTGTTAGGTGCTCATCAAAGATTGCCCCAAGTTCAAGGACCAATACAATGCTCTTAAGAAGAAGAGAGGAGAGAAGGCGGCCGTGGCTGATGAGGAAGACATGCTGAAGAGGCCGAGGGGCAAGACAAGCTCGAAGGCCGACGAGAATCGTGATGCGTCTTCTATACAGCCTTGCAAGAAATTTGGAGAATATGATGAGCCAAAAGAAAGTGCGGGAGCAAAGGGGGAGCAAAGGGAAGAAGGAGCAAATGAAGATATACCTACATCTTCAAACGAAGAAGCTTGATATGAAGGAGGCCGTGAAAAAGAGGAAGCTCGACATCGAGGAGGCCGCTCAACTCAAGAAGCTAGAGATCGAGACCACCAATGCCGACACAAAAGCCAAGGAGGTGGCACTGGCGTTGATGAGCGTCGACAAGAACAACCTGTCACCGGAGAGGAAGGCTTGGTTCGCGAACCGGCAGAACGGCAGAAGGAGATGTTCACCCGCGATGGCCTGAACTAGGTGAGACCTCGGCCGCGATGGCGGTCCTTTTTAAAGGCTGGCTTTATTGTCGGCGACAAAACTTGTCCATTTTAAAGGCTGGCTCGTGTGCCGGCCACTGGTTTTGTTGCCAGCGTGAAACATGTCATTTTTGAAAGCTGGCTCCTGTGCCGACCGCTGGCTTTGTTGCCGGCATAAGACTATAGGCCACCGGCTGTGTTGTCAGCCGGAGTGAACTAGTGCGACCTGCGGTCGCGGTATGGTTTCTCACGTTTGCATGCACACGGACATGATGCGGCCAAAGATGCGGCCGGGCGTTAGGCGCCCGTCCGACGCAAACCCAAATCCAGGCGGACACGACCCAATTGTCATCCTCAAAAGGATGAAATCCAGGCTCTGTTTGGGTCGCGCGTTAGAGTTGGCCTTACCGTCTGCGTTGTTGGAGCTATTCTGACACGTTTGCTCCAACTTGTAAACGAGCCCATATGGATTCACAAGAAAATAAAACGTTGCACAGCGACAGACTTTGAAATTCGTTCAGTCTGAAAAGTTGTCACACAAGACTACTACATTATTCAGATTTCGTAGTACTTGCCAGACTACTACAGCAACATGATGTCTACAACCTCTGACTATATACACGGCCAGGCTCCCAAAAGTAACCAACTCAGCGATCAAACAAGCAAGCCCCCTGCACAGAATTCTGTATTTTATGTCACTGTGGCATCATTGCGGAAAAACAGAGAAGAGCATGGGCAACATCTGCACATACCTGGCGACTCATTTGCTGTCCTCATCACTAGAAGAAGTCTGAAAAAGCGAGAGCGCGATCAAGGGGCCTAGAACCGGTGGCAAAGGAGGCGGCCGGCTGAAAGCGACGAGGGGCTCGACGTTTTCATCCTTTGGGAGGGCAGATTCAGTAGGGCTGATCTCCTTCTCGTGCTTCTTGGGAGTGGTAATCGTCATCACCCCTGTTCAACACAAGGTAAACCGAGACACCGACAGCTGATTCTTGAAATTCTCAAGCAAAGCAAACTGAAGGTGGATGCTGACATACTTGCGAGTCCATTGCCAGGTTTGATTTGTCTGGTTGCGGTTTCAACTAGAGACCTCGCGCTTCCCCTCATGGAATCGGTGTGCTAGCTGCCTGCACGGTTTACTCAAAGGACAGATTCACGGGAATAAGCATGCAAGAAGTAGATCAGCAAAGTTACATGAGCTAGAATAACCTTGCAAAGAAATTCAGAATGGAACAAGACACGAGCAAAATTTTGTTGGCGCGAAGAACGGTTTTTTTTCTTGGATTTCACAAATCAAGCCATAAATCGTCGCACCAACAGAAGTATAGAACCATGAATTCATCCAAGTACGTACAGTAATAGAGTACTAACTTGGTTGTCACACAGATATGTTCCAAGGGCCGATTTTAGAAGAGAAGAAGAAACGATCGATCGCGCCATCCCTTCCTAAATATGCCGGTTTATCATTTCCGTGCGAGGAGACCACACATATGCATATGCGCAAGAACAAGAGAGATCTCAGATAAGAAATCCCCGGCAGGAGATACGCAGGTGGGATGCACACAATATTCGGGATCTACGAGAGCACGGATGTGGAGAACACAGGCTGCCACTCAAATCGCGAAGGATCGAGTAATCGTACCTCGATTTCGTTGCGCAGGACTGACTGATTTTGGGAGTCGAATGATGCCGTGCCTTTGGTTATTATGTCGGTCTCTCAGTTTATGGAGTATTGGCGAAACATCTGGAAATTTCTCAGAGCAACCCAGAACCATCATCTTTTACCTGGCAGACCATATAGAGGGCCAAAACTTATCTACATTGACGGGCCTCCTCATCTTGGATGGTTTGAAATGGGCCAACGGCCCGATCTGGCGGTGGAACTGTGGACGGCCGTAGCCCCTATACACACGGTCTGGTTCCACGGTTGCAGGTCCAAACCATGGATTTTTTCTATAAAAAAAAGGTCCAAACCATGGATTACCCCTTGCGGGGAAGTCCAGGTCATTTTTAGTGGCCTGAGAGCATGTGCGTTCAGCAGTTGTCACATGTCGCGTGATGGACGTCCTTTCTAAATTTTATTTTTTCTATTTCTTTTACGTGTTTCGGGGTTTTGGATGGATTTTTTCTGTTTCTTTTTTTTTTGTTTTTTGGCTTTTCGGTTTTCGCCTGGTCCTAACATCCACGGTGAACCTGGCGTGCTGCTACCACCAGCTGTTGATGAAGCTTTTCCCCTCCTATGCAAAAAAAAGATGGGTGGGAGCGCCCTGTATGGAGGATGCCATGGACGAAGGTGCTACTTTGTCGTGGTCGTAGTCGTGGCTGTTGTTGCCGCTGTCGTGGCCATGGTGGTGATGCGCGGGAGAAGACACTTGATGGCGGGGAGAGCGGGCGCGAGGAAGAGGCGTTGGAGCTTTTGCTTCTGTGTGTCGACAGGGGATCTTCTCCACCGGTCCAAGTAGCCGCGACGGCCGCGGCCAGCTGCTAGGAGCGCATGTACGTGTCGCCGCATCCTGCACCACCTGCCTCTCGTGTAGGATGACACCGCCTCCCTCGCGCCTCCACCTTGCGGGCATCACCATCGCCGCCGCCTCCCTCGCGGACGTCATTGTCGACCACTGTCATGTTGAGTAAATAGGCAATTCTTGGACTAATTTAATCCAAGAATATATCACTAACATGGTGCTGACAGAAAACATGCTCTCCCTCGCGGACGTCATTGTCGACCACTGTCATGTTGAGTAAATTTAAAGTATATATCACTAACATGGCACCGGCGGCGGCGTCCTCTGCAGCCTCGAGCTTCTCGACGGCGAGACCGTCGGGGCGGCGAAGGGGGAGTGCGTGAGGGCCTCTTCTCTTCTCAAGCTTCAATAGCATGTGGAAGAGAAATCTTATAAGGAGGTCCAATTCCTCTCCAACTTCCGGGATGGGACTAAACTTCCCACTACACCTACCTAGTGTCACTAAACCCACATGGGTGAAGGAAATATGCCCTAGAGGCAATAATAAAGTTATTATTTATTTCCTTATTTCATGATAAATGTTTATTATTCATGCTAGAATTGTACTAACCGGAAACTTAGTACATGTGTGAATACATAGACAAAACATAAGTGTCCCTAGTATGCCTCTACTTGACTAGCTCGTTTATCAAAGATGGTTATGTTTCCTAACCATAGACATGTGTTGTCATTTGATGAACGGGGTCACATCATTAGGAGAATGATGTGATGGACAAGACCCATCTGTTAGCTTAGCATTATGATCGTTAAGTTTTATTGCTATTGCTTTCTTCATGACTTATACATGTTCCTCTGACTATGAGATTATGCAACTCCCGATTACCGGAGGAACACCTTGTGTGCTATCAAACGTCACAACGTAACTGGGTGATTATAAAGATGCTCTATAGGTGTCTCTGAAGGAGTTTGCTGGGTTGGCATAGATCAAGATTAGGATTTGTCACTCCGTGTATCGGAGAGGTATCTCTGGGCCCTCTCGGTAATTCTCGTCACTATAAGCCTTGCAAGCAATGTGACTAATGAGTTAGTTGCGGGATAATGCATTACGGAACGAGTAAAGAGACTTGCCGGTAACGAGATTGAACTAGGTATGAGGATACCGACGATCGAATCTCGGGCAAGTAACATACCGATGACAAAGGGAACAACGTATGTTGTTATGCGGTTTGACCGATAAAGATCTTCGTAGAATATGTAGGAGCCAATATGAGCATCCAGGTTCCGCTATTGGTTATTGACCGGAGATGTGTCTCGGTCATGTCTACATAGTTCTCGAACCCGTAGGGTCCGCACGCTTAACGTTCGATGACGATTTGTATTATGAGTTATGTGATTTGATGACCGAAGTTTGTTCGGAATCCCAGATGAGATCACGGACATGACGAGGAGTCTCGAAATGGTCGAGAGGTAAAGGTTCATATATTGGAAGGCTATATTCGGACACCGGAAGTGTTCCGGATGATACCGGGTCATTGGAAGGGGTTCCGGGCAACCCCTGGCAACGATATGGGCTTTATGGGCCAAGTAAGGGAACACACCAGCCCACCACCCCTATAGGGCCGGCCACGTGGGGAGAAAGGGAAAGGAGAGGAGGAAAAGGAAAGTATGAAGTAGGACTCCTACTTCCTTCTTCTCCCCCCTCCTTCCTTTCCCCCTTGTCCAAATATGGTAAAGGGGGCCGAATTGGACTAGGGGCCCAAGTAGGATTCCTCCTACTTGGGCGTGCCCTAGGCTGCCTCCCTCCCTCTCCCTCCTTCATATACGTGGGGAGGGCACCCCTAGAACATACATCAATTGTTGCTAGCCGTGTGCGGCGCCCCCCTCCAAAGTTAACACCTCGGTCATATCGTCGTAGTGCTTAAGCGAAGCCCTGCGCTAGTAACTTCATCATCGCTGTCATCATGCCATCGTGTTGATGAAACTCTCCCTCGGCCTCAACTGGATCAAGAGTATGAGGGACGTCATCAAGCTGAACGTGTGCTGAACATGGAGGTGCCGTACGTTCAGTGCTAGGATCGGTCGGATCGTGAAGACGTACGACTACATCAACCGCGTTGATAAAACGCTTCCGCTTTCGGTCTACCGGGATACGTGGACACACTCTCCCCGCTCGTTACTATGCTTCTCCTAGATAGATCTTGCGTGATCGTAGGATTTTTTTGAAATTACCGCGTTCCCCAACAGTGGTATTAGAGCGGCCCAAACCGACATTACATGACCGCGTTCATGAGACTAGTTCTACCAACATGCTTCGCACACAGGTGGCTAGTGGGTGTCTGTTTCTCCAACTTTAGTTGAATCGAGTGTGACTACGCCCGGTCCTTGTTGAAGGTTAAAATAGCACACTCGACAAAAATCGTTGTGGTTTTGATGCGTAGGTAAGAACGGTTCTTGCTAAGCCCGTAGCAGCCACGTAAAACTTGCAACAACAAGGTAGAGGACGTCTAAGTTGTTTTGCAGGGCATGTTGTGATGTGATATGGTCAAGACGTGATGATATATAATTTCTTGTATGAGATGATCATGTTTTGTAAAAGTTATCGGCAACTGGCAGGAGCCTTATGGTTGTCGCTTTATTTTATGAAATGCAATCGCCATGTAATTGCTTTACTTTATCACTAAGCGGTAGCGATAGTCGTAGAAGCAATAGTTGGCGAGACGACAACGATGCTTCGATGGAGATCAAGGTGTCAAGCCGGTGACGATGGTGATCATGACGGTGCTTTGGAGATGGAGATCAAAGGCACAAGATGATGATGGCCATATCATATCACTTGTATTGATTGCATGTGATGTTTATCCTTTATGCATCTTATTTTGCTTAGTACGGCGGTAGCATTATAAGATGATCCCTTACTAAATTTCAAGGTACAAGTGTTCTCCCTGAGTATGCACTGTTGCGACAGTTCGTCGTGCCGAGACACCACGTGATGATCGGGTGTGATAAGCTCTACGTTCACATACAACGGGTGCAAGCCAGTTTTGCACACGCGGAATACTCGGGTTAAACTTGACGAGCCTAGCATATGTAGATATGGCCTTGGAACACTGAGACCGAAAGGTCGAGCGTGAATCATATAGTAGATATGATCAACATAGTGATGTTCACCATTGAAAACTACTCCATCTCACGTGATGACCGGACATGGTTTAGTTTATTTGGATCACGTGATCATTTAGATGACTAGAGTGATGTCTATCTAAGTGGGAGTTCTTAAGTAATATGATTAATTGAACTTTAATTTATCATGAACTTAGTCCTCATAGTATTTGCATATCTATGGTGTAGATCAATAGCTCGCGTATAGCTCCCCTGTCTTATTTTTTATTTGTTCCTAGAGAATACTAAGTTGAAAGATGATAGTAGCAATGATGCAGACTAGATCCGTGATCTGAGAATTATCCTCATTGCTGCACAGAAGAATTATGTCCTTGATGCACCGCTAGGTGACATACCTATTGCAGGAGTATATGCAAACGTTTTGAACGTTTGGCAAGCTCGATATGATGACTACTTGATAGTTTAGTGCACCATGCTTTACGGCTTAAAACCGGGATTTCAAAACGTTTTGAACGTCATGGAGCATATAAGATGTTCCAAGAGTTGGAATTAGTATTTCATACTCATGCCCATGTCGAGAGGTATGAGACCTCTGACAATACTTTGCCTACAAGATGGAGGAGAATAGCTCAACCAGTGAGCATGTGCTCAGATTGTCTGGGTACTACAATCGCTTGAATCAAGTGGGAGTTAATCTTTCAGATAATATAGTGATAGATAGTGTTCTCTAGTCACTATCACCAAGCTAATAGAACTTCGTGCTGAACTATAATATGTAAGGGATGACGAAAACGATTCCCGAGCTCTTCGCGATGCTGAAATCGGCGAAGGTAGAAATCAATAAAAAGCATCAAGTGTTGATGGTTGACAAGACCACTAGTTTCAAGTAAAAGGGCAAAGGGATAGAAATGAACTTCTAAAATAATGGCAAGCAAGTTGCCACTCCCATGAAGAAGCTCAAAGCTGGACCTAAGCCTGAAACTAAGTGCTTCTACTGCAAAGGGAATGATCACTAGAAGCGGAACTACCCCAAATATTTGGCGGATAAGAAGGATGGCAAAGTGAACAAAGGTATATTTGATATACAGAATATTGATGTGTACTTTACTAGTGTTCATAGCAACCCCTGGGCATTTGATACCGGTTCAGTTGCTAAGATTAGTAACTCGAAACGGGAGTTGCAGCATGAACTGAGACTAGTTAAGGGTGAAGTGACGATGTGTGTTGGAAGTGGTTCCAAGATTGATATGATCATCATCGCACACTCCCTATACTTTCGGGATTAGTGTTGAAACCTAAATAAATGTTATTTGGTGTTTGCGTTGAGCATGAATATGATTTGATCATGTTTATTGCAATATGGTTATTCATTTAATGTCAGAGAATAATTATTGTTCTGTTTACATGAATAAAACCTTCGATGGTCATACACCCAATGAAAATAGTTTTTTGGATCTCAATCGTAGTGATACACATATTCATAATATTGAAGCCAAAAGATGCAAAGTTAATAATGATAGTGCAACTTATTTGTGGCACTGCCGTTTAGGTCATCTCGGTATAAAGCGCATGAAGGAACTCCATGCTGATGGGCTTTTGGAATCACTTGATTATGAATCACTTGGTGCTTGCGAACCGTGCCTCATGGGCAAGATGACTAAAACTCCGTTCTCTGGAACAATGGAACGAGCTACTGACTTATTGGAAATAATACATACCGATGTATGTGGTCTAATGAGTATTGAGGCTCGTGGCGAGTATCACTATTTTCTTACCTTCACAGATGATTTCAGCAGATATGGTTATATCTACTTAATGAAGCATAAGTCTGAAACATTTGAAAAGTTCAAAGAATTTCAGAGTGCAGTGGAAAATCATCGTAACAAGAAAATAAAGTTTCTACGATCTGATCGTGAAGGTGAATATTTGAGTTACGAGTTTGGTCTTCATTTGAAACAATGTGGAATAGTTTCACAACTCACGCCACCTGGAACACCACAACATAATGGTGTGTCCAAACGTCATAACCGTACTTTATTGGATATGGTGCGATCTATGATGTCTCTTACTGATTTACCATTATCGTTTTGGGGTTACGCATTAGAGACAGTTGCATTCACATTAAATAGGGCACCATCTAAATCCGTTGAGGCGACACCGTATGAACTGTGGTTTAGCAAGAAACCTAAGCTATCATTTCTTAAAGTGTGGGGCTACGATGCTTATGCGAAAAAGCTTCAACCTGATAAGCTCGAACCCAAGTCGGAAAAATGTGTCTTCATAGGATACCCAAAGGAGACTGCTGGGTACACCTTCTATCACACATCCGAAGGCAAGATATTCGTTGCTGAGAATGGATGCTTTCTACAGAAGGAGTTTCTCTCGAAAGAAGTGAGTGGGAGGAAAGTAGAACTGAAGGAAATATGCCCTAGAGGCAATAATAAAGTTATTATTTATTTCCTTATTTCATGATAAATGTTTATTATTCATGCTAGAATTGTATTAACCGGAAACTTAGTACATGTGTGAATACATAGACAAACAAAGTGTCACTAGTATGCCTCCACTTGACTAGCTCGTTAAATCAAAGATGGTTAAGTTTCCTAGCCATAGACATGAGTTGTCATTTGATTAACGGGATCACATCATTAGAGAATGATGTGATTGACCTGACCCATTCCGTTAGCTTAGCATTTGATCGTTTAGTATATTCCTATTGCTTTCTTCATGACTTATACATGTTCCCATGACTATGAGATTATGCAACTCCCGAATACCGGAGTAACACTTTGTGTGCTACCAAACGTCACAACGTAACTGGGTGATTATAGAGGTGCTCTACAGGTGTCTCCAATGGTACTTGTTGAGTTGCCAAAGATCAAGATTAGGATTTGTCACTCCGATTGTCGGAGAGGTATCTCTGGGCCCTCTCGGTAATGCACATCACTATAAGCCTTGCAAGCAATGTAACTAATGAGTTAGTTGCGGGATGATGCATTACGGAACAAGTAAAGAGACTTGCCGGTAACGAGATTGAACTAGGTATTGAGATACCGACGATCGAATCTCGGGCAAGTAACATACCGATGACAAAGGGAACAACGTATGTTGTTATGCGGTTTGACCGATAAAGATCTTCGTAGAATATGTAGGAGCCAATATGAGCATCCAGGTTCCGCTATTGGTTATTCACCGGAGTTGAGTCTCGGTCATGTCTACATAGTTCTCGAACCCGTAGGGTCCGCACGCTTAACGTTCGGTGACGATCGGTATTATGAGTTTATGTGTTTTGATGTACCGAAGGTAGTTCGGAGTCCCGGATGAGATCGGGGACATGACGAGGAGTCTCGAAATGGTCGAGACGTAAAGTTCGATATATTGGACGACTATATGCGGACATCGGAAAGGTTCCGAGTGATTCGGGTATTTATCGGAGTACCGGAGAGTTACGGGAATTCGCCGGGGAGTATATGGGCCTTATTGGGCTTTAGGGAAGAGAGAGGGGCTGCCTAGGGCAGGCCGCGCGCCCCCCAAGGCCTAGTCCGAATTGGACTAGGGGGAGGGGCGGCGCCCCCTCCTTCCTTCTCTTCTCTCTTCCCCTTCCTTCTCTCCTACTCCTACTACTTGGAAGGGGGGAATCCTACTCCCGATATAAGTAGGACTCCCCAGGGCGCGCCATAGTAGAGGGCCGGCCCTCCCCCTCCTCCACTCCTTTATATACGGGGGAGGGGGGCACCCCATGAACACATAAGTTGATCATTGATCTTTTAGCCATGTGCGGTGCGCCCCTCCACCATAATCCACCTCGGTCATATCGTAGCGGTGCTTAGGCGAAGCCCTGCGTCGGTAGCAAAATCATCACCGTCATCACACTGTCGTGCTGACGGAACTCTCCCGCAAAGCTCTGCTGGCTCGAAGTTCGTGGGACGTCACCGAGCTGAACGTGTGCTGAACTCGGAGGTGCCGTGCGTTCGGTACTTGGATCGGTCGAATCGTGAAGACGTACGACTACATCAACCGCGTTCTCATAACGCTTCCGCTTACGGTCTAAGAGGGTACGTGGACGACACTCTCCCCTCTCGTTGCTATGCATCACCATGATCTTGCGTGTGCGTAGATTTTTTTTGGAAATTACTACGTTCCCCAATAGTGGCATCCGAGCCAGGTTTATGCGTAGATGTTATATGCACGAGTAGAACACAAGTGAGTTGTGGGCGATACAAGTCATACTGCTTACCAGCATGTCATACTTTGATTCGGCGGTATTGTTGGATGAAGCGGCCTGGACCGACATTACGCGTACGCTTACGCGAGACTGGTTCTACCGACATGCTTCGCACATAGGTGGCTGGCGGGTGTTAGTTTCTCCAACTTTAGTTGAATCGAGTGTGGCTACGCTCGGTCCTTGTGAAGGTTAAAACAACACTAACTTGACGAAATATCGTTGTGGTTTTGATGCGTAGGTAAGAACTGTTCTTGCTCAGCCTATAGCAGCCACGTTAACTTGAAACAACAAAGTAGAGGACGTCTAACTTGTTTTTGCAGGGCATGTTGTGATGTGATATGTTCAAGACATGATGCTAAATTTTATTGTATGAGATGATCATGTTTTGTAACCGAGTTATCGGCAACTGGCAGGAGCCATATGGTTGTCGCTTTATTGTATGCAATGCAATCGCCCTGTAATTGCTTTATTTTATCACTAAGCGGTAGTGATAGTCGTAGTAGCAATAGTTGGCGAGACAACAACGATGCTTCTATGGAGATCAAGGTGTCAAGCCGGTGATGATGGTGATCATGACGGTGCTTTGGAGATGGAGATCAAAGGCACAAGATGATGGATGCCATATCATATCACTTATATTTATTGCATGTGATGTTTATCCTTTATGCATCTTATTCTGCTTTGATTGACGGTAGCATTATAAGATGATCTCTCACTAAATTTCAAGGTACAAGTGTTCTCCCAGTGTATGCACCGTTGCCAAAGTTCGTCGTGCCGAGACACCACGTGATGATCGGGTGTGATAAGCTCTACGTTCACATACAACGGGCGCAAGCCAGTTTTGCACACGCGGAAATACTCGGGTTAAACTTGACGAGCCTAGCATATGCAGATATGGCCTCGGAACACAGAGACCGAAAGGTCGAGCGTGAATCATATAGATATGATCAACATAGTGATGTTCACCATTGAAAACTACTCCATTTCACGTGATGATCGGACATGGTTTAGTTGATTTGGATCACGTGATCACTTAGACGATTAGAGGGATGTCTATCTAAGTGGGAGTTCTTAAGTAATGTGATTAATTGAACTTTAATTTATCATGAACTTAGTCCTGGTAGTATTAGCATATCTATGTTGTAGATCAATAGCTCGCATTTAGCTCCCTTGTTTTATTTTTGATATGTTCCTAGAGAAAACTAAGTTGAAAGATGTTAGTAGCAATGATGCGGATTGGATCCGTGATCTGAGGATTATCCTCATTGGTGCATAGAAGAATTATGTCCTTGATGCACCGCTAGGTGACAGACCGATTGTAGGAGCAGATGCAGACGTTATGAACGTTTGGCAAGCTCGATATGATGACTACTTTATATTTTAGTGCACCATGCTTTACGGCTTAGAATCGGGGCTTCAAAGACGTTTTGAACGCCACGGAGCATATGAGATGTTCCAAGAGTTGAAATTAGTATTTCAGACTCATGCCCATGTCGAAAGGTATGAGACCTTTGACAAGCACTTTGCCTACAAGATGGAGGAGAATTGCTCAGCTAGTGAGCATGTGCTCAGAATGTCTGAGTACTACAATCACTTGAATCAAGTGGGAGTTAATCTTCCAGATAAGATAGTGATTGACAGAGTTCTCTAGTCACTATCAACAAGTTACTAGAACTTCGTAATGAACTATAATATGCAAGGGATAACAGAAATGATTCCCAAGCTCTTTGTGATGCTAAAATCAATGAAGGTAGAAATCAAGAAAAGCATCAAGTGTTGATGGTTGACAAGACCACTAGTTTCAAGAAAAGGGCAAAGGGAAGAAGGGGAACTTCAAGAAGAACGGCAAGCAAGTTGCTGCTCAAGTGAAGAAGCCCAAGTCTGGACCTAAGCCTGAGACTAAGTGCTTCTACTGCAAAGGGACTGGTCACTGGAAGCAGAACTGCCCCAAGTATTTGGCGGATAAGAAGGATGGCAAAGTGAACAAAGGTATATTTGATATACATGTTATTGATGTGTACTTTACTAGTGTTTATAGCAACCCCACAGTATTTGATACTAGTTCACTTGCTAAGATTAGTAACTCGAAACGGGAGTTGCAGAATGAACAGAGACTAGTTAAGGGTGAAGTGACGATGTGTGTTGGAAGTGGTTCCAAGATTGATATGATCATCATCGCACACTCCCTATACTCCCGGGATTAGTGTTGAACCTAAATAAATGTTATTTGGTGTTTGCGTTAAGAATGAATATGATTTGATCATGTTTATCGCAATACGGTTATTCATTTAAAGTCAGAGAATAATTGTTGTTTTGTTTGCATGAATAAAACCTTCAATGGTCATACACCCAAGGTGAATGGTTTATTGAATCTCGATCGTAGTGATACACATATTCATAATATTGAAGCCAAAAGATGAAAAGTTAATAATGATAGTGCAACTTATTTGTGGCACTGCCGTTTAGGTCATATTGGTGTAAAGCGCATGAAGAAAATCCATGCTGATGGGCTTTTGGAATCACTTGATTATGAATCAGTTGATACTTGCGAACCATGCCTCTTGGGCAAGATGACTAAGACTCTGTTCTCCAGAACAATGGAGCGAGCAACTGACTTATTGGAAATAATACATACTGATGTATGCGATCCGATGAGTGTTGAGGCTCGCGGCGGGTATCGTTATTTTCTGACCTTCACAGATGATTTGAGCAGATATGGGTATATCTACTTGATGAAACATAAGTCTGAAACATTTGAAAAGTTCAAATAATTTCAGAGTGAAGTGGAAAATCATCATAACAAGAAAATAAAGTTTCTACGATCTGATCGCGGAGACGAATATTTGAGTTACGAGTTTGGTCTTCATTTGAAATGATGTGGAATAGTTTCGCAACTCACGCAACCTGGAACACCATAGCGTAATGGTGTGTCCGAACGTCATAACCGTACTTTATTAGATATGGTGCGATCTATGATGTCTCTTACCGATTTATCACTATCATTTTGGGGTTATGCATTACAGACAGCTGCATTCACGTTAAATAGGGCACCATCTAAATCCGTTGAGACGACACTATATGAACTGTGGTTTGGCAAGAAACCTATGCTGTCGTTTCTTAAAGTTTAGGGTTGCGATGCTTATGCGAAAAAATTTCAACCTGATAAGCTCGAACCCAAACCGGAGAAATGCGTCTTCATAGGATACCCAAAGGAGACTGTTGGGTACACCTTCTATCACAGATCCGAAGGCAAGATCTTTGTTGCTTAGAATGGATCCTTTCTAAAGAAGGAGTTTCTCTCGAAAGAAGTGAATGGGAGGAAAGTAGAACTTGATGAGGTAACTGTACCTGCTCCCTTATTGGAAAGTAGTTCATCACAGAAATCTGTTCCTGTGACTCCTACACCAATTAGTGAGGAAGCTAATGATGATGATCATGTAACTTCAGATCAAGTTACTACCGAACCTCGTAGGTCAACCAGAGTGAGATCCGCACCAGAGTGGTACGGTAATCCTGTTCTGGAGGTCATGTTACTTGATCATGACGAACCTACGAACTATGACGAAGCGATGATGAGCCCAGATTCCGCAAAATGGCTTGAGGCCATGAAATCTGAGATGGGATCCATGTATGAGAACAAAGTGTGGACTTGGTTGACTTGCCCGATGATTGACAAGGCATAGAAAATAAATGGATCTTCAAGATGAAGACGAACGCTGATAGTAGTGTTACTATCTACAAAGCTAGACTTGTCGAAAAAGGTTTTTGACAAAATTCAAGGTGTTGACTACGATGAGATTTTCTCACTCGTAGCGATTCTTAAGTCTGTCTGAATCATGTTAGCAAATTGCCACATTTTATGAAATCTGGCAAATGAATGTCAAAACTACATTCCTTAATGGATTTCTTAAAGAAGAGTTGTATATGATGCAACCAGAAGGTTTTGTCGATCCTAAAGGTGCTAACAAAATATGCAAGCTCCAGCGATCCATCTATGGACTGGTGCAAGCATCTCGGAGTTGGAATATACGCTTGATAAGTTGATCAAAGCATATAGTTTTATACAGACTTGCGGTGAAGCCTGTATTTACAAGAAAGTGAGTGGGAGCACTGCAACCTTTCTGATAAGTATATGTAAATGCCATATTGTCGATCGGAAATGATGTAGAATTTTCTGGAAAGCATAAAGGAGTGTTTGAAAGGAGTTTTTCAAAGAAAGACCTCGGTGAAGCTACTTACATATTGAGCATCAAGATCTATAGACATAGATTTTCAATGAGTACATACCTTGACAAGTTTTTGAAGTAGTTCAAAATGGAACAGTCAAAGAAAGAGTTCTTGCCTGCGTTGCAAGGTGTGAACTTGAGTAAGACTCAAAGCCCGACCACGGCAGAAGATAGAGAGAGAATGAAAGTCATTCCCTATGCCTCAGCCATAGGTTCTATAAAGTATGCCATGCTGTGTACCAGATCTATTGTATACCCTACACTGAGTTTGGCAAGGAAGTACAATAGTGATCTAGAAGTAGATCACTGGACATCGGTCAAAATTATCATTAGTGGAATAAGGATATGTTTCTCGATTATGGAGGTGACAAAAGGTTCGTCGTAAAGGGTTACGTCGATGCAAGTTTTGACACTGATCCAGATGACTCTAAGTGTCAATCTGGATACATATTGAAAGTGGGAGCAATTAGCTAGAGTAGCTCCATGCAGAGCATTGTTGACATAGAAATTTGCATAATACATACAGATCTAAATTTGGCAGACCCGTTGACTAAACTTCTCTCACAAGCAAAACATGATCACACCTTAGTACTCTTTGGGTGTTAATCACATGGCGATAAGAACTAGATTACTGACTCTAGTAAATCCTTTGAGTGTTGGTCACATGACGATGCGAACTATGGGTGTTAATCACATGGTGATGTGAACTATTGGTGTTAAATTACATGGCGATGTGAACTAGATTATTGACTCTAGTGCAAGTGGGAGACTGAAGGAAATCTGCCCTAGAGGCAATAATAAAGTTATTATTTATTTCCTCATTTCATGATAAATGTTTATTATTCATGATAGAATTGTATTAATCGGAAACTTAGTACATGTGTGAATACATAGACAAACAAAGTGTCACTAGTATGCCTCTACTTGACTAGCTCGTTGAATCAAAGATGGTTAAGTTTCCTAGCCATAGACATGAGTTGTCATTTGATTAACGGGATCACATCATTAGAGAATGATGTGATTGACTTGACCCATTCCGTTAGCTTAGCATCTGATCGTTTAGTATATTGCTATTGCTTTCTTCATGACTTATACATGTTCCTATGACTATGAGATTATGCAACTCCCGAATACCGGAGGAACACTTTGTGTGCTACCAAACGTCACAACGTAATTGGGTGATTATAAAGGTGCTCTACAGGTGTCTCCAATGGTACTTGTTGAGTTGGCATAGATGAACATTAGGATTTGTCACTCCGATTGTCGGAGAGGTATCTCTAGGCCCTCTCGGTAATGCACATCACTATAAGCCTTGCAAGCAATGTAACTAATGAGTTAGTTGCGGGATGATGCATTACGGAACGAGTAAAGAGACTTTCCGGTAACGAGATTGAACTAGGTATTGAGATACCGACGATCGAATCTCGGGCAAGTAACACTCCGATGACAAAAGGAACAGCGTATGTTGTTATGCGGTTTGACCGATAAAGATCTTCGTAGAATATGTAGGAGCCAATATGAGCATCCAGGTTCTGCTATTGGTTATTGACCGGAGATGAGTCTCGGTCATGTCTACATAGTTCTCGAACCCGTAGGGTCCGCACGCTTAACATTCGGTGATGATCGGTATTATGAGTTTATGTGTTTTGATGTACCGAAGGTAGTTCGGAGTCCCGGATGAGATCGGGGACATGACGAGGAGTCTCAAAATGGTCGAGACGTAAAGATCGATATATTGGACGACTATATTCGGACATCGGAAAGGTTCCGAGTGATTCGGGTATTTATCGGAGTACCGAAGAGTTACGAGAATTCACCGAGGAGTATATGGGCCTTATTGGGCTTTAGGAGAGAGAGAGAGAGAGAGGGGCTTCCTAGGTCAGGCCGCGCCCCCGCAAGGCCTAGTCCGAATTGGACTAGGGGGAGGGGCGGCGCCCGCTCCTTCCTTCTCTTCTCTCTTCCCCTTCCTTCTCTCGTACTCTTACTACTTGGAAGGGGGGAATCCTACTCCCGGTGGGAGTAGGACTCCCTAGGGCGTGCCATAGTAGAGGGCCGGCCCTACCCCTCCTCCACTTCTTTATATACAGGGGAGGGGGGCACCCCATGAACACATAAGTTGATCATTGATATTTTAGCCGTGTGCGGTGCCCCCCTCCACCATAATCCACCTCGGTCATATCGTAGCGGTGCTTAGGCGAAGCCCTGCGTCAGTAGCAACATCATCACCGTCATCACGCCGTCGTGCTGACGGAACTCTCCTGCAAAACTCTGCTGGATCGGAGTTTATGGGACGTCACCGAGCTGAACGTGTGCTGAACTCGGAGGTGCCGTGCGTTCGGTACTTGGATCGGTCGGATCGTGAAGACGTACGACTACATCAACCACGTTCTCATAACGCTTCCGCTTACGGTCTACGAGGGTACGTCGACGACACTCTCCCTTCTCGTTGCTATGCATCACCATGATCTTGCGTGTGCGTACGATTTTTTTTAAAATTACTACGTTCCCCAACAAGAACTTGATGAGGTAATTGTACCTTCTCTCAAATTGGAAAGTAGCTCATCACTGAAATTAGTTCCAGTGATGCCTACATGAATTAGTGAGGAAGTTAATGATGATGATCATGAAACTTCAGATCAAGTTACTACCGAACCTCGTAGGTCAACCAGAGTACGATCCGCACCAGAGTGGTACGGTAATCTTGTTCTGGAAGTCATGTTAATAGACCATGATGAACCTACGAAATATGAGGAAGCGATGATGAGCCCAGATTCCGCGAAATGGCTTGAGGCCATAAAATCTGAGATGGGATCCATGTATGAGAACAAAGTATGGACTTTGATTGACTTGCTCGATGATCGGCAAGCCAGTAAGAATAAATGGATCTTTAAGAGGAAGACAGACGCCGATAGTAGTGTTACTATCTACAAAGCTCGAATTGTCGCAAACAGTTTTCGACAAGTTCAAGGTGTTGACTACGATGAGATTTTCTCACTCGTAGCGATGCTTAAGTCTATCCGAATCATGTTAGCAATTGCCACAGTTGATGAAATCTGGCAAATGGATGTCAAAACTGCATTCCTTAATGGATTTCTTAAAGAAGAGTTGTATATGATACAACATGAAGGTTTTGTCAATCCTAAAGGTGCTAACAAAGTGTGCAAGCTCCAGCGATCCATCTATGGACTGGTGCAAGCATCTCGGAGTTGGAATATACGCTTTGATGAGTTGATCAAAGCATATAGATTTATACAGACTTGCGGTGAAGCCTGTATTGACAAGAAAGTGAGTGGGAGCACTACAGTTTTCTGATAAGTATATGTGAAAGACATATTGTTGATCGGAAATGATGTAGAATTTTCTGGAAAGCATAAAGGAGTGTTTGAAAGGATTTTTTCAAAGAAAGACCACGGTAAAGCTGCTTACATATTGAGCATCAAGATCTATAGAGATAGATCAAAGACGCTTGATAAGTTTTTTCAATGAGTACATACCTTGACAAGATTTTGAAGTAGTTCAAAATGGAACAGTCAAAGAAGGAGTTTTTTCCTGTATTGCAAGGTGTAAAGTTGACTAAAGACTCAAAACCCAACCACGGCAGAAAATAGAAAGAGAATGAGAAGTCATTCCCTATGCCTTAGTCATAGGTTCTATAAAGTATGCTATTATGTGTACCAGACCTATTGTATACCTTAGCATGTTTTTAGCAAGGGAGTACAATAGTGATCTAGGAGTAGATCACTGATCAGCGGTCAAAAGTTATCCTTAGTTACCTAAGATGACTAAAAAAATATTTCTCGGTTATGGAGGTAATAAAGAGTTCGTCGTAAAGAGTTACGTCGATGCAAGCTTTTACACCGATCCGGATGACTCTGAGTCTCAATCTGGATAAATATTGAAAGTGGGAGCAATTAGCTAGAGTAGCTCAATGCAGAGCATTGTAGACATAGAAAATTTGCAAAATACATACGACTCTGTATGTGACAGACCCGTTGACTAAACTTCTCTCACAAGCAAAACATGATCACGCCTTATTACTCTTTGGGTGCTAATAACATAGCGATGTGAACTAGATTATTGACTCTAGTAAAACCCTTTGGGTATTAGTCACATGGCAATGTGAACTAATCACATGGTGATGTGAACTATTGGTGTTAAATCACATGGCGATGTGAACTAGATTATTGACTCTAGTGCAAGTGGGAGACTAGAGCAAATATGCCCTAGAGGCAATAATAAAGTTATTATTTATTTCCTTATTTCATGATAAATGTTTATTATTCATGCTAGAATTGTATTAACCGGAAACTTAGTACATGTGTGAATACATAGACAAAACATAAGTGTCCCTAGTATGCCTCTACTTGACTAACTCGTTTATCAAAGATGGTTATGTTTCCTAACCATAGACATGTGTTGTCATTTGATGAACGGGGTCACATCATTAGGAGAATGATATGATGGACAAGACCCATCTGTTAGCTTAGCATTATGATCGTTAAGTTTTATTGCTATTGCTTTCTTAATGACTTATACATGTTCCTCTGACTATGAGATTATGCAACTCCCGAATACCGGAGGAACACCTTGTGTGCTATCAAACGTCACAACATAACTGGGTGATTATAAAGATGCTCTACAGGCGTCTCCGAAGGTGTTTGTTGGGTTGGCAGAGATCGAGATTAGGATTTGTCACTCCTTGTATCGGAGAGGTATCTCTAGGCCCTCTCGGTAATGCACATCACTATAAGCCTTGCAAGCAATGTGACTAATGAGTTAGTTGCGGGATGATGCATTGCGGAACGAGTAAAGAGACTTGCCGGTAACGAGATTGAACTAGGTATGAGGATACCGACGATCGAATCTCGGGCAAGTAACATAACGATGACAGAGGGAACAACGTATGTTGTTATGCAGTTTGACCAATAAAGATCTTCGTAGAATATGTAGGAGCCAATATGAGCATCCAGGTTCCGCTATTGGTTATTGACCGGAGATGTGTCTCGGTCATGTCTACATAATTCTCGAACCCGTAGGGTCCGCACGCTTAACGTTCGATGACGATTTGTATTATGAGTTATGTGATTTGATAACCGAAGTTTGTTCGGAGTCCCGGATGAGATCACGGACATGACAAGGAGTCTCGAAATGGTCGAGAGGTAAAGATTCATATATTGGAAGGCTATATTCGGACACCGGAAGTGTTCCGGGTGATACCGGGTCACCGAAAGGGGTTCCGGGCAACCCCTGGCAAAGATATGGGCTTTATGGGCCAAGTAAGTGAACAGACCAGCTGAAAGGATAGATATAGTTGACTAGAGGGGGGGGTGAATAGGCAACTAACAATTTTTAGCTTTTCTTTACCAATTTAAACTTTGCATCAAAGTAGGTTGTCTACATATGCAACTAGGTGAGCAACCTATATGATGCAACAACAATAAGCATACACGCAAGCAAGAGATAAAGCACAAATAAGCTTGCACAAGTAAAGGCACGAGATAACCAAGAGTGGAGCCGGTGAAGACGAGGATGTGTTACCGAAGTTCCTTCCCTTTGAGAGGAAGTACGTCTCCGTTGGAGCGGTGTGGAGGCACAATGCTCCCCAAGAAGCCGCTAGGGCCACCGTATTCTCCTCACGCCCTCACACAATGCGAGATGCCGTGAATCCACTATTGGTGCCCTTGGAGGCGGCGACCAAACCTTTACAAACAAGGTTGGGGAAATCTCCACAACTTAATTGGAGGCTCCCAACGATACCACGAAGCTTCACCACAATGGACTATGGCTCCGTGGTGACCTCAACCGTCTAGGGTGCTCAAACACCCAAGAGTAACAAGATCCACAATGGATTAGTGGGGGGATTCAAATTTCTCTTGGTGGAAGTGTAGATCGGGGTCTTCTCAACCAATCCCTAGAGAATCAACAAGTTTGGTTGGCTAGGGAAGGAGATCGGGCGAAAATGGAGCTTGGAGCAACAATGGAGCTTAGAGGTGAAAGAGGTAGTCAACTAGAGGAGGAAGACACCCCTTATATAGTGGAAGAACAAATCCAATCGTTATCCACCAACTCAGCCTGCACAGCGCGGTACTACCGCACCTGAGGCGCGGTACTACCGCAAGGGCATGCGGTACTACCGCACCTGAGGCGCGGTACTACCGCAGAGCCCCGCGGTACTACCGCCCACGCAGCAGAGACCAGAACAGCCACACACGCACTAAGGCAGAGGGCGGTAGTACTGCTGGTGCGGTACTACCACTCCCCCTTGCGGTACTACCGCAAGGCAGGGGCTGTCCAGGGAAGGGAAGGCACGGATATAAAAAATTACATCCGTGGCTACTTCCGCAGAGTTGGAGTCGATGCAAAAACCCGACGCGGTAGTACCATAAGTCAGCCGCGGTACTACCGCGCGAGGCGCGGATGTAAAAAATTACATCCGCCCCTTACTGCCCCGTACTTGCGGAACTAAGCAGGGACCACGGTACTACCGCTTACTAGAAGCGGTACTACCGTGGGACCTTGCGGTACTACCACACCAGCGGGCGGTACTACCGCAAGTTCCTGCGGTACTGCCGCTCTAACGAGCAGTACTACCGCACTCCCTAGTTCGGCAAACAAGAGCAATATTTGCATAGACAAGGAAAACATAGGATGCTCCAAAGGCTAGAGGAAAGGAGGTGCAAAGGAAGATGTGTACGTGATGAATCCACCCAACCTTTCCAACGCGGACCCCCTCTTAATAGTACAGCTTCCCTACGACTCTATACCACCGAAAAGAACCGAAGAGAAACGCCGTCTTCTATAGCCGTTGAGGGGAACCCAATCATCTTGTGCCTAGTTAATATATTTGAAATATTCGATGCACATGATTAGTCCGCAAAAGCATTGTCATCAATCACCAAAACAACTAAGGGATAAAAATGCCCTTACAATCTCCCCCTTTTTGGTGGATTGATGACAACACGGGATTTGCACGAGGGTATAACGCAAAGAGCAAGGGCAAACCCCAAGTCTCTAAAATATAGACGGGCTCCCCCTAGATGTGTGCTATCTCGATGAGTGCTTTGGACTGGATGGCACACATACTAGGATCAACACTCCCCCTATATTTTACAGACATGGCAAATCTTGCAATAAGGCTAAAGCTAAGCAACATAGACAGGAGCATAATGTAATAAGCACAAGATAGAATAAGCTCACTACGGTACGATAGAGTGCATATGTCTTACACCATATGATAGAAGGTCTCACGAGCACAAACCAAAGCAAACGAAATAAACGAAGTTCAACTGACCCAAACACGACACAACTAAACAAAGTTCAACTGACCCAAACACGACACAACTCACAAATCCTACACTCTCTCCCCCTTTGGCATCGAGACGCCGAAAAGGCAGAGAGGACACCTACAGCAATAGTGGTGGCTCAAGCGGAGTAGTCACTAGCACGCTCCTCGTCAGACTCTGCAGCTAGGATGGACTCCTCCTCAGACTCGGTCCACCGATAACCCTGCTTGTGCAACCATTCTGCCTCTGGGGTGATGTTCACCTCTGACCCGCTAGAAATGTTCTCGCCAAAGGTCCTGAAAATCCGCTTGTCGCGGCGGCGAGTCTCCTTGGAAGCCACATGGGTCTGGTACTGCCCCTTTGCTTGCATACAGAATAGCATCTTCATCTTGTTCTTCAGTCGCTTAGCCCAAGAAGGCTCAGAGGTGGGAGGGATGTAACCCTCAGAGCTGTCCTCGTCTGCTGCCTCCTCCTCATCCTCATCTGCATCCACATCCATGGCAGCCGCAGTATCAGCACGAGAGGTAGTGTTGGCCCACTGAGGCTTGATACGGAGGTTGATGGGCTCATGCCGGATCCAACCAGGGGCCTCAAACTCATCCTGAGGGTAGACCCGCTCCCAGGTAGCCGAGATCAACTGAAACAGATAAGGTCCATAGATGGGGACCTTGCGGTTGTAGACCGCAAAGCGAAGCTCATGCCACATGATATGAGAGACATCAAGAGGTGGTGTCTGAGAGTTGCGAGCATCTTCACACAGGAGCATCATATCCACAAGATAGGCATGCACCTTGTCCTTGTCCCCAATGCGTGGGAAGAGAGTGTTGCGGAAGATCCGGTGCATGATGTCAAGAAAGGAGTTGAGTACCCAAGATGACTTGCCATTGGAGAGCCTCTTCTCCACATAGTAGGGCATAAGCTTGTTCTTGTTGGCAGACTCGGGATTGGCATGAGGGCGAACACCTTGGGGTGTGGTGAGCCCCTCATCCGGAACCCCAAGCAAGGTCATGAATTCCTTCCAAGTAGCAGTCAGCTGCCGACCATTGGTCATCCAAGTCATGGTCCTTTCCTCATTGGGATGAAAATGCACTGAGGCAAAGAACTGAGCAAGGATCTTAGGATCATAGTCTTTGTGGAATGAGATGATATGCTCAATGCCAAATTGCTCCACTAGGTCCAAAGCCTCACCAAAGTATTCCCGGTTCGCCTCTTTGCGCATGTGATGCATGTTGATCCACTTCACCTCCACATGGATATTTTGCCTGGCCTTGATGACATCCAGATAGATGAGATTTTGCTACTTGGTCCAGAATAGATCATTCCCTCGAAAGTTAGCACGAGGATTGCCATACGGATTGATCTTCCTCCGAGAGATGAACTCAGCAAGCGGTATCTCATCCATACCCTTGGCGGGGTCCTTCTCTTTGGCGGCAGTGGTCTTGGTTCTACGTTGGGGGGCATTGGAGCCCTCTACTTCCTCTGTGTTGCGCATACGCTTGGACCCCGTGTCACGGCTTGGATTGGAGCGGCGAGCTGGAGCACCTGAGCCACCACCTAAAACACACACCACAAAACAAACACGCATGAAACACGAGAAGGATCAATGCAAAGACCACATCAAAGCAGGTGAAACAAGTAGACATGGCATGTGAGAAGTGCCACAAGAGGGATTTGAGACAATGGTAATATCGTGTGTTGCGCCACGTGCGGTAGTACAGCTCCAAGGAGCGGTAGTACCGGACGTGCGGCAGTACCGCACCAGCAGGGCGGTAGTACCGGACGTGCAGTAGTACCGCACCAGCAGGGCGGTAGTACCGGACGTGCGGTAGTACCGCACCTGGAGAGCGGTAGTACCGCACGGTGCAGATCTGAAACAGCCATGGAGATCTGAGCACAACCGTGTCAACACGCGGTACTACGGTCGATCAAATCCATCACGGGACAACTATAGCAAGTACCATCACTACACAAAACTGCTCTCCTACATCCTACTCTTGCATAGATTTTGCCTAAAATCTCAAGAACAACTTGCATCTCCCCAAAACCTAAAAACAACAAGACGAACAAGAAAAAGGGAGGGATTGGGGAGAAACCTTGTTCCATGGCAAGAGGGAGTGGTGGGGAGCAATCCCACCGGTCGGAATCCGAGGAGAGCGGCCGGAGACGGAGATCCGACGAGGACCTCCGGCGCCGTTCTTGAGAGAGAGAGAGAGACGGAGTGGGGAGAGAGATGAATGGGTATGGGGGAGTTAGAACTCCCCTGCCCGTGTTTAACCCCCACACGCCCTCGACCGCACGGTAGTACCGCACGTCATCGCGGTACTACCGCCCCGGGCGAAAGTACCGCACCGTGACTATAGTACCGCTCCCCCAGGCGGCAGTAAAAAATTATTGCCGCGCTGGGTGCGGTAGTACCGTGCGCTCCTCACGCGGTAGTACCGTACGTCATTGCGGTAGTACCGCCCCGAGCGGAAGTACCGCGCCGAGGCCGTAGTACCGCTCTTCTAGGCGGCAGTAAAAAATTACTGCCGCGTTGGGTGCGGAAGTACCGTGTGCTCCTTACGCGGTAGTACCGCACGTCATTGCGGTAGTACCGCCCGGGCGGAAGTACCGCACCGAGGCCGTAGTACCACTCTTCCAGACGGCAGTAGAAAATTACTGCCGCGCTGGGTGCGGTAGTACCGTGCGCTCCTCATGCGGTAGTACCGTGGCAGGCCGCGGTAGTACCGTGAGCTCAAGAAAAGATAGTTTCAACCAAAAGAGAGGACATCGAAGCACGGAACCTTCAAGCGAGAGACCAACCAAAGAGCTAACACACTGGACACCACAAGCACAAGCTCGGCACGAAGGAAGAGAGGCAAGAGACAACACAGACCAAAAACGAGACACAAACTCTCCAAGGAGAGGGCGGTGGCCGGAGCCACCTATGTTTGAGTCAATTGGTATGGCACCGCGAAGAATTATCCTTGGGCCCATGACCAAAACTCGTCTTTGAAGCACAAGTACCATAAAAAATGGCTAATGTGAAAGAGTTGATCACTTTATGCATAATGGGGGAGGGAGAGTTCATTGAGAGAACAACACTCCCCCTATGTCCATGCCTACACCTAGATTAGACAACAAGTTGAGTGTGGTGGGGTGTGCAAGGGTTCAAGCAACATTGCTCGAATCAATGATATTTAGCTCATGCCTTAACTCGCGAAATCTTGCTTCATCCAAAGGCTTCGTGAAAATATCTGCAAGGTTATCATGGGTGTTGACGTAGTTGAGCTCGATCTCCCCTCGCCTAATGTGATCTCGGATGAAGTGATACCGAATCTCAATATGCTTCGTCTTGAAGTGTTGCGCGGGGTTGAGAGAAATCTTGATGGCACTTTCATTATCACACCAAAGAGGCACTTTGTCACAAATGACACCGTAATCCTTTAAAGTTTGCCTCATCCATAAGAGTTGTTCACAACAACTCCCGGCCGCCACATACTCCGCTTCGGTGGACAAGAGAGACACACAACTTTGCTTTTTCGAAGACCAACTTACCAAAGAGCAACCAAGGAATTGGCACCCTCCGGAAGTGGACTTCCTATCCACTTTGTCTCCCGCCCAATCGGAGTCCGAATATCCTACAAGCTTGAAGTTTGCTCCTCTTGGGTACCATAAGCCAAAGTTTGACATGTGACCCGTGGAGCCGGAGCCGTCGGCGCTGCCTTGGACCACGTCGGGCTGCAATGGAGCTTCGCCGGAGCCGTCGGCGCTGCGGTGGAGCTCCGGCAGGGCTGCAATGGAGCTCGACCGGAGTTACAATGGAGCTTCGCCGGAGCCGTCGGCGCTGCCTTGGACCATGCCGGGCTGCAATGGAGCTCCGCCGGAGTTGCAATGGAGCTTCGCCGGAGCCGTCGGCGCTGCCTTGGACCACGCGCGGGCTGCAATGGAGCTCCGCCAGAGTTGCAATGGAGTTTCGCCGGAGCCGTCAGCGCTGCGGTGGAGCTCAGGCAGGGTTGCAATGGAGCTTCGCCGGAGCCGTCAGAGCTGCGTTGGAGCTCCGCCGGGGCTGCATTGGAGCTTGGCCGGAGTTGCAATGGAGCTTCGGCGGCGCGTCGGTGCTGCGTCGGAGCTCCGCTGGGGCCGCAATGGAGCTCGCCGGAAGCCATCCGTGGTGCTGCGTTGGAGCTGCGCTGGGACTGCAAGTCTGCAATGGTGCTACGTTGACTCGCTGCTACCGTGGCGTCGTTGTAATTCAACGGCCACCAGTACACCGATCGAACGGCTAAACAGGCGGACATCCGGCTTATTTGTAGCAGCCCCTTTTTTTAGGGTAACTGCCGCTTTATTTAACTACGTCTAAAGTCCGAACCATCATCATCCAGGTTGGCACCGTGGCTAAGCAGCCGCTTTACGCCAGCAACATGCAGTACATCCAGGACCGGAAATCCTTTTTGGTGACCGAGCTCCAATGAGGCCTTCAAATTCAAAATTTAAAATTCATCAAAATTCATATTTTTACGTTTCAAATAGTTCTGAAAAAAACACACTCTAAAATAGCGGGAGTCCTCGTCAGTCTGCTCATCGTACAGCAGCACGAGCTTCCAGTGTCGCCATCGCAAATCCGTTCTGTACACGATACATCGATCAGCGCCTTGGGTTCACAATCCTTTCCTCCCACTGGGAAATTCGTACCCAAACCTAGCTCGTTTGCCGAATTCATCGAGAGCCGATTCTTCTGCTGCTCACCTGTGAAGTGCTGTGCTGCATCATATATCAAGTCGATCTTAGCCCAGAAGATCAGGTTTATTATTATGAGGATTTGATGTCGCCGAGCAATCGTAGGGATAGCGACGTAACAATTGCAAAACGGCGTCGGAGCTAAGAGCTGACGCCGCACACACATTATGTCCATTGATTCTGCTCTCACAATCTAAGGGAAACCCTTGTTTAGAGCCAGCGCGGTGCATTTTAATAGGCTTTACTCACGGCTAGGTGCCGACGTGTCGTCATGCCGGGCTGTGCACGCGCTTCGGGGCTGTTTGGTTCTAGGGCTAGGAGTGTCACACTTTGCCATACAATATTGCCAAACTTGCCTAAGGTTAGTTTCAAAATGAGAGCCACAAGTTGGCAAGCCTAAGGAAATCTTGCCACATTTTTTGTGTGTATGTGATGTGAGACCATAGTGTGGCTTGTCTAAAATGTGTCTTGAACCAAACACACACCTAAATTGGTCAAACTTGCTTAACCTTAGATGTGGTAAGTTTTAGCAAACTTAGTCTCAAACCAAACTTACCTGACCTTTGTGCGCATGCATTTGACGCACGCAGTGGCGCACGCATGAGCCGATCAAGCGGGCCCGGGGATTTCTTTTAGGGTAGCGTGAGGAGATTAGTGTTCGGTCGGTTTGATCAAGTGTTGTGCCGCTTAATTGTTCCCGCCACATTCCTCCTCTTCGTGACTGCGGCATGGACTGCATAAGGTAATTAGCATGCACGTACTTGTCTCACCCGCATAAAGGTAATTAGGGTTGCTTGTAATGGGGAACATGGACCGAGCATGGGAGGTGCATGGCGTCTCCCAGTCTCCACCTATGGACATGGATGAAATACCAACACAGCAATGTAAGAGGTACAGACATCTATCTACACGTTCAACATGTCCTTTGTGCGGTGTGGACCAGGAAGGAACCTTCCATGCGTTGGTATCTTGCAAGATTTCTTTGGGTTAATATTCGGAGAAGATGGCCCCTTCCAGTTCCATGTGTGATGATTTTTTGGTTGATAATGGGAAGGAATGGTTTATGCATTTGCTTGATGTTCGAGGTATGTTGATTTTGTTAATCTGGCGCATTTGGTAATTACGCAACGACATAACACATGGTAAGGAGACTCCTCCGGTCCCTGCCACAGTGGAATTTCTGGATAGCTACTATAAATCTATCAAGCTGGCCGGCTGGTATTCATCGGATGATATCTTGAAGGGCAAAATGACCTCGCCGGTGTTTAACACTCCCCTTCAGAGGGAGGCGAGCTTACCTAGTCCTTGGCCGGTCCCGCTGCCGGGTTCTGTTGCCCTATCGGTTGATGGCTCCTTCCGAGGGGACGACGGTTCCGCGGCAGCTAGTATGGTCATCAGGGATACTGAGGGGCAGGTTTTGTTCGCGGCGTATCAATTCATTTTCCATTGCAACGAACCATTGGAAGCTGAACTTGATGCGATCATGCAAGGAATGGCTCTGGCTATCCAACACTCCAACCTTTCGGTGGTCTTGCAGTCGGATTTGTCTGAAGCTTTGTCCAGTTTGTCAAATGATGCTTTCGTTCGTGGAGCTTATGGTCAGTAAGTGTTAGAGATTAAGGAATTGATGTGCTAGGGAGTCTTTACCTCAGAAAATTTGTCGTAGTCAAAATAGAGTTGCCGATCGGTTGGCCAATTATAGCCGCTCCGAGCGAGCTACCGTTGTGTGGTTGGGCTCGGTTCCACCGTGTATCGAGGACTTGTGGCCTCTTGACTGCAACTCTATGTTTTTGCAACAAAAACTCCCTTTGCCCTCGCAAAAAAAAATCTTCCTTCTAGTTTGTGCTTTTCTATTCCCGTGTTCTTACGTTTTGCACTGTGCATACATACGTATATTTTTGCAATGAGAAAATCAAGAAACGGCTTGCAATGTGTATTTATGTGCATGACATCCTTGAAAACGAATTAACAATGATAGGCCGCCTTCAAAATATCATGGCACACTATAGTTGGCAGGCCCTCCCAGTGGTGCACGATGTATAAATGCTTAGCATGCCACACAAACAAAAAAACATGGTAAATCAATTAAAGAGGGGGAAGGGGAGCACTTTGCTGACCATAGGAAGAAACATTGTCAGCAACATGAACCTGAGCAAAACACTTAAATGAAGAAAGTTCACCAATGCATGGAAGTGTTTAGACGTAAATCATTAAATGAAGGAAGCTTAACCACAACAAGTTAAGCACCTATGCATTGACGACTTTAGTTACTAAACCCTTTAATGCACTTAGCACCTCATCTAAGCACATGCGCATTGGAAGAGGCTTTATATTAACGGGAGGTCCTAAATGTGATCACCAAATGCCCCAAGACAAGGCAATGGCTCGATGGTTCAATTGGGGGCTTCTTCACATAAATGTGGGCTATTATCAAGACCGACATTATGCACATCATCAACTTATTTGGGAACCTTCACTTTGAGAATTTTTGCTACCTTAATTCAGTGAATGTTGTGTTTCTCCCAAAGAAAGAGGGGCTGGAGGGCATCTCTGACTAATGCCCCATTAGCTTGATCTATGACATCTTCAAGATTGCGACCAAGATGATTCCCTCATGCCTTGTCTCACATATGAACGCACTTGTCTCACCCGCATAAAGCTCCTTTATCAAAAGGCAAAACATTCATGACAACTTTTATCGATGAAATGCTAGGTTAACTAGGAGGTTGTTGACATACCATCCTCAGAGGATTAATGACCCCTGACATTAATTTTTGTGAGAGAGTGATTAGATTGAGGTGGCCTTGGTTTGATGGACCGATCCCATGACAACTTGGGTGGACATTGGAAATCCATGTGACAAGACAGATGTGGACATCTTTTATGCCTCCACCATGATCAACATCGATGATGGACAAAGAACACATTTCTAGGACTATCCTTTGCGAAATGAGCTCAGGCCAAAGTACATCGCATCGCTGACGCCATCTAAAACTTAGGAGGGAGGGGGTATTAGAATGTCAGCAAGTCCTTGCTCGATAACCTTGGATCCAATATATTGCCTTGAGACCCCAAACACAATTAGATGGAAGGTCTTGCCTTTGGGAGAACAGAACGTTGCTCCAGCTTGTCAAGCTGAATTCTTAGAAGCGACAATTACCCCTATGCTCATCTCAATTTGGGAAGTTTCGGTATCGCCAAAGTGACTTTGAACTTAATTTTGACAATGGACTAGCTTCAACAGCTAGCTTTGGGTGGAAATGGTCTGGGCTAGCTAGAATGTGTCCAATCCACGGTGCCTGATGTATGACACAACCACCATGCCTGGTCCATATTTGCGGTGGGTGTCTGCTCTCCGGCCGACAACGCACATGCTCCAGTAATTATATTTGAATGCATACGAGTTGTGTGTGCTTGTAATGAGCTTCAGTTGAGATGTGATATACGAACCAGACACCATGATAAATTTTGTTTTACCACTATCCGATTTTTTCACCTAATTAACTCAACACCATATGGTAGCAAGAACATACACATGCATGAAGAATCTCAAGACTACCGTGACACCCATGATAGGACGATGGAGGAAGAGGAAAGGACGGGGGAAATAAGATTGTCGGTTATTAATTGTACGACTTACTAATTCAAATGGGTCATACGGGTTTCAGTAGGGTTAGACTAGAGGAATCCATGCACATCTCCTACACATACAACAAAACATAGTTGGTATGTGGTACAATGGACACTAACCTAATTAGATTAAAAGAAAAGTTTTACAAACATTACATGGTAATCTTTCGATCAGTAGTGCTCAAGCATGAGGAGGTCAGTGGCGGGGCTACTAAAAATTGCGCGGAGGGGGGGGGGGGGGGGCTCGGGTCCTAACATCAACATAGATCTACAAGTGGAGGAGGTGTCCATGAGCAATGAACCCTCATTGCTTGTTGTGATGCATCTTACTCATGCGCAATGGAACTGTAAGGATGGCTCTAGAAAACCCAGACACTCAAGCCTACCTACAACACAACAACGATGAGTATGCACACTCTCGGCGCATCACAAGCATTGGCTCTACTGCAACTGTTGTCTCCTCCTTTCCTACGTCGCCAAGCAGTGATGTAAGGAACCGCATAATGGCGATCACCAAACCCACACCTACCATTGTGTATAGATGTGCCACATCATCTGCAGTGAGACACAACACCTTCATCTCGAAGCACTGTGCATGAGGGATGACGACCGTGCCAGCCCAAGAAGGAAAACAACAGCCTGAAGCCCAATGTTCTAGCGACGACGTCGTTAAAAATCTGGCTCATGGACTTGAGATCGTTTCCTGTTTATAGAAGACATAATTCACTAGTTGCTTAGTAGTTGTAACTAAAAAGAAACATTGTCTACTATTCTTTTACATAAAGTAATTTAGCATAACCGGTAGATAATTATATAACAAAGAAATGAAAATATGCTTCCCAAAATAATTAAATATAACAAGAAAGTAAATGCAATGAAGTATGGGAACCAAGGATTAAAGAATATTGTCATTAGCTGCCCCCCCCCCCCCCACATCAACATAGTCCCCCAGTAATGGAGAAGCCAATGAGTAAAGAACCCTCATTGCGTGTGACCAATGGTGCATCTGACACATGCACGGTGAAACCGAAGATTGCTCCAGAAAATGCAGACATTCAAGCCAATCTTTGGCATCACCGTGCAGGTGTAATGGCGATCACCAATCCCATGACTGGAAGTGTACATATGTGCCATGTCGTCGGTGTCAAGGCACAACACCTTGGTCTCGAAGCACTATGCAGGAGGGACGATGTTTGTGCTAATATCAACTCCAAGAAGGAAAGCAACAACATGAAGTCCACCATTCCGACCATGACGTTGAAAATCGGGCTCATGAACTTGAGATTGTTTCCTATTTATAGAAGACATAATTCTCGAGCTGGTTAGTAGTATTATATAGCAACATGTTTGAGATTCTTTTACATAGGTAATTTATCACAACTGATAGAAAATTATATAGGGAAGAAGTGAAAATATACTTCCCAAAATGATTACATATAACGAGAGAGCAACTGCGGTGAAGTACAGAAACTAAGGGTGAAATAATATTTCCATTAGCTAAATAAACACATCCTTAGCCTTGATCTGTAGTGCTTGTTCCGATATGAACCTAGAACTATAAATTGTTTCATAATTTGTATACTAGACTTTGATCTGAACTTTCTTAAGAAGTCCCGAAGTAATAATTAAAGTAATTAAACATGCACATTAAAACGTAGTACTTCATTCATACAGGTGCATAGGGTGCCTGATGTAAATAAGATATTCCAAGACTATTAGTCGCTGTTGTAATTAATATTCCTCGCAACGCATCCCCTCATCTGGATCGTGTATGCAACCTCTTTTAACCTCTCGGCTCCTATTCCCACACATGCATATCTCAATCCTCTCATCCCCAAACATGTATGATTAAATGCCTCTTTCAATTGTGTTTTTAGGCTCATTTGCACAATTTCGAACATAACGCTAGGCTATCACAGTGTCTTGACCGTCGTGCAGCTCCTAAGGCACCCTATGCACCTGGACCATGGGAGTAGTTACAATGTTTCAACATCATGAAGCCATGATCTATATGAGCTAAGAGCCGTTGATAAATAACATAAACAATACACACATACTATTCAGAATTCCAATGGATATCTAGTGTATTGCCTGTGTTTCCAAAAGCAATCTTTATCTTTACTAGCAAAAGAGCCCGTGCATTGCAACAGGAGAAAAAAGTACCACATGCCCCTGACCCAATAACCATGACTCAAGACCCCCAATAAGTTCACGTCCTTTATTTCAACGCATGGAATCCCATCTGTGATGTCGTTTATCGTCATTTTTTCACCCTCACTGATAGTGGCCTCAATGATCACACGATCACAACACGTTTGAATGTGCTCAATCCTAAGTTCCTAACACGTCTCTCCCTCAGCATAAGATGATAAATCTGCTTTTTTTCCTGCGAGGTTTTGGCGTGGCGTGCATGCGTGATTATAGATTGTTTCTTTCGTCTCCAATCCGGTTTTGTTGAGGTGTTCATTTTTTATCTGGATTGGCACCGGTATAAAAGAAAGACAATGCACTATAGATTAAGATTGCACCCTAGATAACATTTAAAAATGGTTAACATGTTAAATAAGATCATATCTAGAGCTAGTATCTAAAAGATATGGATATTAAAAAAATCATTTGATATGGACTGCGGGTTGATTAACCCAAATATCAGGGTGTTCCCTATAAAAAGTGAAACATTTACCTGATTTCACTTAAAACTGGACTACAGGTTGATGATAAAATACAACATGGGGTTCTCTGCAAGAGTGAAACGTTTTCCTCATTTAACTTAAAACTAAACCGTGTGTTGATTATCAGAAACATCATGAGGGTTTCTGCACAATGCACGACGACCAGGAAGAAACAACCTTCCTTTTATTAGTAGGTAGGAGCAAAGAGCCCGTGCGTTGCAACGAAAGAAAATAAATAGCACACGCCCCTAATCCAATAACCATGACTCAAGACCTCAATAGCTCCACGTCCTTTATTTCAACATGTGATCCCATATGTGTTGACGCTTATCCTCCTTCTCATCCTCGTTGACGGTGTTCTCAGTGCTCATACAATGCGTTTAAATCTGGTCAATCCTAAGACATCTCTCTCTCTCAGCATGAGATGAGCAATCTGCTTTCTTTTTCCCTGTGAGGTTTCGTCGAGGCGTGCATGCATTGTTATCGATGGTTCTTTCGTCTTCAACCCGGTTTTGTTGAGGTGTTAATTTGCAATCCAGATCGACATAGGTACGAAAAAAGAAGGATCGTGCGCAATTAGTTAAGATTGCACCTTAAATTGCATTTCAAAAGCGATTGCCATGTAAAAATGACATCATATTCAGATTCTACACATTTTTAAATCAAATTTCATATATAACATGCTAGAACTAGGTCTAGGGTTTAAAAAATATGGATATATTTAGAAAACACATTTTTGCTAGATGGACTACAGGTTAATCAACCCAAATATTAGGGAGTTTTCTTTTTAATTTCTGCCTCCTAAAGGTAGATTGCGGGTTAATTATCAGAGAAGGCGGGGAGTTTTCTGCAAAACACACGACGGGCGGGCAGAAACAGTCATGCTTTTTTTAGAGTTAAATACACTACAGGTGCCTTAACTTGCCCGGCGCGGTCAGTTTGGTGCCTAAACTTGAAAAATACACAAAAGTGGTGACGTAACTTGTCTAGGCGTTCAAATACGGTGCCTCTAGACGTATGCCGCCGTATCAAGTGCCCGTGGGGCATGTCAGCGTGTCTCTGGGCCACATATCAGTGGCTGCGGGCGTGTTGTGAGCTGTGCGTGTAGTTTTTTTTACAGAAATGTCCCTGGACTTTAGTTAATTCTTGGAAAAAAATCGTTACGCATGCTGGACGCAAGTTTTTTTTTTACGGAAACGCGTTTGTACTTTAATTAATTCTCACAAAAATATAAACACAAGCCGGCATGAAGAGAATTCAAACCACGGACATCCTGGTTGCCTAACAAACAAGTGGACCAAGAGGCCACACTTTGGTTTAGATTTAACTGCTAGCTAGCAACTTATATGCACGATTCCGCGTATCGCTTTGCACATATTTTTTGAGTGAAGTTTCTGTTTAATTTTCATGATACATAAATTTTCCTATATGAAAAAATAAAATAATTATCAATCTGTAATTATTGTTTATTTTATATCTTTACTCTATTTTCATTATTGTGTACCTTGAAGAGATAAACATGAAATTTTTCTAAAATTTATGTGGACATAAAAAGTTGAACGTATATTAAAAATTATTGTGTAAATTTATGCATCTTCATTGAGGGCCATAAGCACGAACAATTATTGTGTATCTTCATTCTATTTTTAAAGTACACAATTATTGAAAATTGACAATATTGTATTTTAAAAACTGTTCAACGTGTATTAAATATTATTGTGTGACAATAATAAATTCCAGAAATGTACTAACATGAGCGTGTTTGTAGAAATTTAAGAATAATATTACACAATATTTTTAATACACATTCAACATTTTCAGAAAACAAGGTGAACATTTTCTAAAATAATATTAAAATGAAAAATGAACATGAACGTGAACGTGTCTTTCAAAATATGCTCACCATGTTTTTAATATACATTCAACTCTTTAATTGCACATCAATTTTAGAAAAAAAATCGTGTTTATCTCTTGAAAGTACACTATAATGGAAATAGAATAGAGATACAAATAAACAAAATTATATATTGATAATTATTTTATTTTTTCACATGAAAAAATTTATGTATCATGAAAACTAAACAGAAACATCACTTGAAGAAAGACAAGATAGTAACTTGGAATAAATAAAAAGAAAATTACTCCAGTAGAAGCATATGCAGAGCGATACGTGCAATCATCTATATAAATTGCTTGCTGATAATTAAGCGCAAACCAGACCGTGGCCGCCTGGTCCGCTCGATTGTCAGGCAACGACATATCCCATGTTCGAAGTCCCTGTACGCTGACTCCCGCAAAAAAAAATTAAAATCAAGGGGTATTTTTTGCGAAAATTAATTAAAATCCAGGGGCATTCCTGTAAAAAACAACATGCATAGCTCACAACGCGCGTAGGCAACCGCTGACATGTGGCCTAGCGACAGACTGGAATGCCACGCGGGCACTCGATACGGCGGCATACGTCTAGAGGCACCGTATTTGAACGCCCAGACAAGTTACGACATCACTTTTGTGTATTTTTCAAGTTTAGGCACCAAACTGACCGCACCGGATAAGCTAGGGCACCTGTAGTGTAGTTAACTCCTTTTTTTTATAAGGTATAGATAGACTAGACTTAATTATCCCTTAATTATGAAGGCCTGACCGACCATTGATGTGTTTATAAATTGTGAATGCAATGGCGAATGGGCTGGCCAATGTTAGTTTCGATTATTATTTTGTTGTCGTCAAAATCAACAGAGTTGGAAGAGATACAATGAGTAGCAACAACAATAGTGTGACATTCTGTCTTGTGGAGAAAGGAGGAAACATGGAAAAGCACTGAATCTCCAGCATTCTTGCCAACCGCCAACTTTTACTTTCATTGAAGTGGTTCACGACCTTCTCTACTTGTTATACACAGAAGCGTAGTTTCTAGCCATATATAAGAACAAGACATGGAGTTGGGTCTCCACAAAACAAAAATGCGGACGCGGTGAGAGAGACCTCGAAGGGAGGAAAAAAAATCATGGCACAACCTCATGAACCATCTGTGCTTCTTCCTATAACTGTTTGGACACATCCACACCCCCTGCAGCCGAGTAACGGGGAGTACACCACCACCACTGCCTGATCATTAGCTTGCTTCCGGCTCTGGACTCCCCATCTCCAGTACCATCAATTAAATCAATAGCAACCACCAAAAAGTTTAAAAAAAATCTTGAAATGTAGTTCATCTGCTAGATGAGATCACAAGGCTCTTCTAGCTGCGTATGCCACCATGTCCAGAGTCCTTCAGATGCTCCGAGTCCGGTTGATCCTGGCGAGCTCCTGCTCCAGTTCGTCGAGGCCACCAACGTCCTCCAGCTCCTGCACTCACCACAACCACAGGCGCGTTGAGACGGACGGTTTACAAGGAAGATCAGGGTGCTTGTCCCGTGCTGTGTCACTTGGCCAGTGGTCACAGCACAGCACAGCACGCGAGAGGACAAAACGATAGGCGCCATGCGCCTCGCACTCACCTTGGGTCCCAGGAAAAGCCCATACGGTACCCCCTCGAACTTGTCCATGTGGTGTATCTGCCACGGAGCCACCACCACATAATCAGCACAAATTTTTTCAGGAAATCACCAAGTTGGCACGTACTGCCCCAAGGAGGGAGAGGCCGTTGGGCTCGCCGTACGTACCTTGTGAGCGGCAGCCACTCGCCGGAAGTAGGGCACGTCCGCGATGGGGCCGACGGGGAACCGGCGGTGGACCAGGCCGTCGTGGACGAACATGTATGCCATCCCGAAAAGCGTAATCCCGAGGCCCTGTAGGAAGCATACACGTGGCGAGTCAGATCCTAATCGGATGGTTCTGGCTGATGGCCCCGGCCATCCGGAGAGACACTGTGGTTCGGGCTGAGCAGGGGTTTGCGAGTGGAGTGGATGGCTTACCGCGCCGAAGCAAAGGCCGGGGATGAGGCCGCGGTGGAAGAAGCCGTAGGCGAGGAGGGCGATGGCCGGCCCGGCGTTGATGATGGCGAAGACGTCGTTGAGCTCGAAGGGCCCGTCGCGCGGCCGGTGGTGCGACTCGTGCATGTGCCACAGGGAGGCGTGCCACAGCGCCTTGTGCGCCCACTGCGCCCAGAACTCCATCCCGACCTGCATCACGCCCAAATTTTAGCCTGGTGCTCTTCGCCGCCGGCGAGCAAGAGTTCTACCAAGGTGCCGCTAGCTTACCGCTGCGCCGACGGAGAGCGCGAACGTGCCCAGCATCTCGGTCATCGGCACCTCGCCGCCCTGCACCAACGCGCGCGCATGTCAGTTTCAGCGACGGCAACCAGTCAAGCCCAACCGCCCGCGCACTAAAATGGCGGCTACGGCGTCGCCACTCGCTAACGGCAACGAGGAAAGATAGCGAAAATGAATGGCTGGTACGCACCTCCATTTGCCAGGCGAAGCGGTAGTACACGGAGGCGATGGCCATGGAGGTGACCCCGAGGCTGGACATGACGGCGGCCACCAGGTACGTGCGCCTCTCGGACTGCTTCCGCGCCTTCCTCTCCGCCACCCGGCGCGCCGCCGCGGACGCCGCCTCTTCCTCCAGCGAAGGCACGGGCTCGGGAGCCGGGCCGGGCGCCTGGCCCTCCTGCGGGACGAAGCACGTGACGGTCTCTTGCCCGCGCCTGCGCGCCGTCCGCGTGAACGGGGAGAACGGCAGAGGCCGGCCGGCACGGGACGGCAGCGTCCGGAAGCGCGCGGCCGCGGCGAGCAGAGGGTTCTTGACGGCGAAGCTGGCCATAGTGGAGCCGGAGAGACCAGCCGCCATGGAGGGAGGCTCTCAGTACACTCCCTTGGGCGCACTGCACTTTCTCGGAAGCTATAAATGGACAGGGACGGAGCGAGGGAGCTCGAATGGGGAAGAGGAGAGAGGTGACTGGACTCTGCAAGAAGAGAGGTTCGGTTTCATACGCGTGTGCAAATGAGGTGGAAGAAGTAGGGAAATCGAAGTGCGCCGTGGGCGCCCCGCGGGCCGTCCGATTCGATCCAACTGCCGAGACCGCATGTCAGATCGTTCGAACTACTAGGCCGCTTCGGTTACTCCGATGGGGATTGTGTGGCCAAGGCCAGAAGACGCTCCTGCCTTGCTTCCCTTCTCTTCTCTGGACCGAAAACTCGCGGCGACGCCCGCCGTCCGATCGGATACTTTGGTCCGAGCCCCGGGAGGCCTCGCCGCCATGGAATGGGGCCAAAAACTCAAAAGCGCGCCGGGGAAAACCGAAGAAAAGTATGAGAAGAAAGAAGCCGAGAATAGCAGATCGACAGCGCGGCGGCTTCGGCCGGTGCAGAACGAGGGGCTGTTGTTTGATGGAGAACCCTCCACGTAACTCTTTTGCCTGACACGGCATGGACTTATGTTGTACGCATCAGGCATTTAACAGGGAATCGCAGGACGGCAGGAGTTTGCGAAACTGACCGCATGTGATGTATCCCCATCATGAGATTTTCTTCTTCTTCTTTTCTTTTGAGCACACATCCCCGTCGTGAGATACGCTCGACGATCGAACAAATTAAGGCTGCTGCTGCGTGAATGTAACCCGTTGGGCCGTGTAAATGCGGTGGCCCATTTGACACTCCTCTTTTTCCGTCAAAAAAATGTACAATCATTTCTTTTGGAAAATTGACCCCTCACGACCCCCTCAGTGCCGCCACCCCAGGGCGACGCCAGGGGGATCAAAGCCCACCGCCGCCGGCCCCCACCCCACAACGAAAGACCTTGCCGCCGCTACCGCTGGCGTTGGCCGCGGTGATGGCGGCGCCATGTTCCAAGGCGCTGAGGCAGGAGGAGGCGGCGGGAACCACTCGAGGCGACTGGGGCCTTCACACCACGGCCAGGGTGACTCCCTGGTCGTACGGCGGCAATCGATGACCCCATGGCTGGTGCTGCTGGCGATGGTGGGCATGCCGGCGGACGTGGATCTGGATCCCATCCAGATCCGTCGTCGATTCTTCACGTCGATGGTCGGTGCACGATGATCAGGTGGATGGTCGATTCTTCACATGGCTTGTGACGTCCCTGATTCAATCGTACACTAATCATACATGCAAATGTGTACGATCAAGATCAGGGACTCACGGAAAGATATCACAACACAACTCTAGACACAAATTAAAATAATGCAAACTTTATATCACAAATCAGGGGCCTCGTGGGCTCGAATACGTAAGCTCGAATACACAAGAGTCAGCGGAAACAACATTATCTGAGTACAGACATGAGTTAAACAAGTTTGCCTTAAGAAGACCAGCACAAAAGCATCTACGATCGAAAAGGCAAGGCCTCCTTCCTAGGAGCCTCCTAACTACTCCTGGTCGTCAGCGGTCTCCACGTAGTAAGTAGGCACCCTCGGGGTAGTAGTAGTCGTCGGTGGTGTCGTCTGGATCCTGGGCTCCATCATCTGGTTGCGACATCCAAGAAGAATGGAAAAAGGGGGAAAAGAGGAAGCAAAGCAACCGTGAGTACTCATCCGAAGTACTCAGCAAACAAGGATCTACACTACATATGCAACATTATCAAAGGAAGGCTGTATATGTGGACTGGGCTGCAGAAATGCCAGAATAAGAGGAAGAGAAGCTAGTCCTATTGAAGACTAGCATCTTCTGGAAACCACCATCTTGCAGCAACAGGAGGGAGTAGAGTAGTATAACATAAGTCATATTTATGTTGTTGTAACAATGCTCCGGGATCCTTTCTCGACTCCCGAAGCAACATATCCAAAACATGCATCAGCATCCAGTTCTAGTGTATCGATCGGGATACAACTCCGAGTGTCCGTTACCGTAGGATAGGCTATCGATAGATGTTTTCTTCCCTGCAGGGGTGCACCAACTTACCCACCACGCCCGCTTAACTTCGGCCGGACACACTTTCCTGGGTCATGCCCAGCCTCGGCCAAACAATACGCCGCAACCCGACCAAGGCTTAATAGAGAGGTCAGCACGCCTGACTATACCTATGCCCCCAGGGATCATGGGCCATCGCCCCGGGAACTCCTGCACGTTGCGTACGCGGCCGGTGAGTAGACCTAGCTACCTCCTTAAAAAGGCAGATGCTTATGCAGTCCAACCAGGCGCGCGCCGCTCAGTCGCTGACGCCTATTAAGCTTCGGCTGATGCATACGACGCAGAACGCTCATACTATGCCCACCTAATGGTTAGTGCTATCAGGCCAGAGGCCCCTCGGATCAAATATCCAAATCGTAGTGGATTAGGAGCATGCGGTAACGAGCAGAGACTCACGGTCGATGTGACCCCGTCGCCCTGTCTCGAGGACTTGCGACAAGGGCTAAGAATGCCCGGCCACGCCTCGTAATTATCTCGCGAGCACCTTCCAGGTCAACCCGACTCCACATCACTCGCAATTAAGCTCGCGCGAATACCCCTCAGGGCCGACCAGTCTTTAATAACATGGTTCAGGGTAAAGTCATAGTAACCATAGTAACTGTGTGTCTAACGCCAAGGGGAACCCTGAGGAACCACCCTCGATGGATTCCACTCGATGTAATCATCAAGGTGAACGTAAGAGGAACCACCCTCGAGGTTCACACTTGAGGGGTTGCACGACAGAGTCGTATCAGAAGTGGTTAAGGCGAAATCACCCTCGATGACCACGACCGAATAGCTACACTACAGGGTTAACATCAGAAGTGCTGATGAGGTCTCACCCTCGGCACTCGATAGTAACCTAGTAGTGTCGAGCGACTAAGGGGAAAGTGATGTGCGGTGTCGTGGCCTGGTCTTCGATCCCGTTGATCGGGTCTTCGATGATGAAGCAGGGGCAACAAGGACAAGGTGGGGGTCACTGATGGATCACTAACCAACCTATACTAAGCAGTTTAGGATAAGCAGGTAAGGTACAACAGCAGATACAAAAGCGGGCTATGCATCAGAATAGGAGCAAACAATTACAGTAGCAAAATCTAATGCAAGCATGAGAGAATGGAATGGGCGATATCGGGATGATCAAAGGGGGGGGGCTTGCCTGGAAGCTCCGCTGGAAGGGAAGAAGGGTCGTCGTCGACGTAGTCGATCACAGGGGCAGCATCAGTCTCGGGGTCTACCGGAGAGAAGAGGGGGAAGAAACAGTAAATACAGAGCAAACAAGATGCAACACTAAGCATGACATGACGATATGCAGAACTAGGGTCGACCTAACGTAGTGCTGCACGAGAAAGAGGAAAGGGGGAAAACAACCGGAAATGTTTTCCCGGTTCCGGACATGTGTAAAACAGATGACCGGAGGGGGAATTTTCCATGTTCAGTATGCTAGGGGCATGTGACAGATAAACGGACTGCGTATTCTGATTCATTGGATTTTTCCGAGCAACCTTCATGTAGAAAGTTTTTCGATCCGAGCTACGGTTTATTTTATATGAATTTTCAAAGATTAAACCATTTTCTGGAATTAATTAAATTGACAGAAAAGAAATACTACGTTAGCATGACATCATTGTGACGTCAGCAGTCAACAGGACGGCTGACTAGGTCAAACTGACCTGTGGGTCCCACCCGTCATAGACAGTGGACTAACAGAAGTTTAAACTAACTAAAATGAGGTTAAATAATAGCTGGGCCCCACATGTCACTGGCAGATTAGATTATTAATTACTTCTAATTATAGAAACATTTTAATTAGCTTAATTATGCGGTGGGGCCTGCATGTCAGTGGTACTGGACTGCCCAGTCAGCAGTTGACTGGGTCAACGGGTTAGCGGGACCCAGTGGCAGTGGCTCAGCGGCGTGGTCCAGGGCTGCCGCGTCAGCGCCACGTCGGACGGCGACCGGAGTCGCGCCAGCGACCATTCCCGCGGCGGAAGTTTGCTGGAGATGGCCGGAAAACAGCTCAAGGCATGGTTCGCCGCGTTTTTGGCCGCGTTCGAGAGCTGGCGTCGGCGCGCGGCACGCGGTGCCACCGGTTGGTCTCGGGGAGGCTCGATACGACGAAGAGCACCTTAGCGGTCGCCAGAGTTCAGCCATAGGCGGGGTGAGCGACAGAGGCCACGGGGAGGGGATCTAGCGGCACGAGCGGTCGCGGTGAGGGGACCTGAGCACGTTCCCGTGCTCGGCGAGCCTGACAGCGACTACAGCGTCGGCGGCGAGCTATGCAACGGAGCTGGGTTCGGGCGGCGATGGCAGAGGCTGCCACGGTGCGGGGACGAGCACGGGGAGAGAAGGAGAGGGAGGTGGATCTCACTGGGCGCCTGTAGGTGTGCTCAGTGGGCTCGGGGAGGCGCGAGGTGGCCGAATTCGACGCCGGCGTTCGTCGGAGCAGAGGAGGAAGAAGATGTTACCGTGCTCGCTGTGGGGGCTCCTGGCTTGGTCCGGTGGTCGAGGAAGACGTCGCAGGGCACGACAGCGCTCGGGGACTCGTCGGAGAGGGATGGGGACAGCGGTGGCCGCGGTCAGCACGGCGGACGGCGCTGGGCGCGTCGGCGAGGCGGATCTAGAGGAGGGGGAAAGGAGGAGTGGGGGAGTGGGAGTGGCGGTAGGTGAGGGGGGAACTCGAGGCGTCCGGGGCTGCCCTTATCCCCTCGGCGACGGGGACGGCGAGGTGGTCAGGCTGCAGCCGACGGACGCTCGGTCGGTCGAACAGGGCGGAAGACGACAGGGGATGGTGGGCTGGGCCGGATGGCCTGTTGGGCTTAGCCCGGGGGGTTAGGCCCTGGGGGGGTCAGGGGCCTTTTCTATTTATTTTTTAACAGAGATGGGTAAGAAAATATTGGGCATGCTATTTACTTAGGAAAAATATGGTAAGTGCCGCTTTTATTCCTGGTGATGTTAGACAGTGCCACAAATATTTTGGAGACCAGAAGAATTCATTTGTTATTTTTCATAAATAGGATAGCATTTAAAAATGCTAAATTGGTGCTGTTATAATTTCTAATGCTCATCTTTGCACAAAAGTGATGTTGTGTTCCTTAACAAATAATTGTTATGGAATTTTTGACAAATGATGAACATTTTTCCAGCAACTTTTGAGCAACTTCAAACTTCACTTGAATTTGAATTGACTGGAATTTCAAATGGGATATTTGAACAAAGGTGATTAAGCACTGTTTGGAAAAATGATTAGCTTAATCACAGAGGGTTATTGCAGCATGACATTGGGGGTGTTACAAATCTCCTCCACTACAAGAAATCTCGTCCCGAGATTTAAGTGGGGAAGTAAAGAGTAACTTCGGGAGAACTGACCCTTATAGGGTTAATTATCTGGTGAACAATTCAGGGAATGAGGCGAAAGTATCTCTTGAGTTGAAACTTAATAAATCATCGAGAGCAAAGTATGAAGGTAGCATGAGAAGTTTTAACGGGCAGGCTATCATTCGATGCCTAATCAAAATGTGAAAGGGGTTCAGAGCAACAACAACACAATTTATTGCGTCTGATACTAGAATAGATCACTAGGAAGGTGGCTCATGAATTACATACGAAGGCAAGTGAAAAAGGATACTTCAGAATCAAGGATGTACAAGAGTCAGGTTTCGATCCTATGGAACTGTGGGTTATGGGCCGACCATATGGTTGAAAAGTAGGAAGGACGTTGACATATTGCACGGTCATGGTAGCAAGGCATGTCAGAGGATAGCATGTAAGTTATGTTGGCAATAACGTTAGTACCAAGGGAGAGGGACGATAGAACCATTTTCCTGCTCGTTGAAACAAGGCGGACCAATAGGCAAAGTTCTCATCCATCGGTGGTTACCGAAATGTCATCAACAATAGTAACAGGGTCTTACTGAAAAATTGTACACCGAGGTGTTTACATAAGCAGGGAACTATTACTGCTTAGATCATATAGATCACAAGAAAGGTTAAACAAAACAATGGAAAGGAAAATGTGGTTATTAGTTTAAACAGACCAATGGAAAGGAAAAGGTGCTTATACAAAAGCATTAGAGTATATGCCTCCCAAGAACAAACAGAGCATGATATACATGACAGGGCATCAAGTACTTATCGATTTAGTTAATGGGGCAAGGAGAATCATGATGTTTACCCATGTTGGAAATATGCCCTAGAGGCAATAATAAATAGGTTATTATTATATTTCCTTGTTCATGATAATCGTTTATTATCCATGCTAGAATTGTATTGACAGGAAACTCAGATACATGTGTGGATACATAGACAACACCATGTCCCTAGTAAGCCTCTAGTTGACTAGCTCGTTGATCAATAGATGGTTACGGTTTCCTGACCATGGACATTGGATGTCGTTGATAACGGGATCACATCATTAGGAGAATCATGTGATGGACAAGACCCAATCCTAAGCCTAGCACAAGATCGTGTAGTTCGTTTGCTTAGAGCTTTTCTAATGTCAAGTATCAGTTCCTTAGACCATGAGATTGTGCAACTCCTGGATACCGTAGGAATGCTTTGGGTGTACCAAACGTCACAACGTAACTGGGTGGCTATAAAGGTGCACTACAGGTATCTCCGAAAGTGTCTGTTGGGTTGGCACGAATCGAGACTGGATTTGTCACTCCGTGTAAACGGAGAGGTATCTCTGGGCCCACTCGGTAGGACATCATCATAATGTGCACAATGTGACCAAGGGGTTGATCACGGGATGATGTGAGTTACGGAACGAGTAAAGAGACTTGCCGGTAACGAGATTGAACAAGGTATCGGGATACCGACGATCGAATCTCGGGCAAGTAACATACCGATAGACAAAGGGAATTGTATACGGGATTGATTGAATCCCCGACATCGTGGTTCATCCGATGAGATCATCGTGGAACATGTGGGAGCCAACATGGGTATCCAGATCCCGCTGTTGGTTATTGACCGGAGAACGTCTCGGTCATGTCTGCATGGTTCCCGAACCCGTAGGGTCTACACACTTAAGGTTCGATGACGCTAGGGTTATAGGGAAAGTATGTACGTGGTTACCGAATGTTGTTCGGAGTCCCGGATGAGATCCTGGACGTCACGAGGAGTTCCGGAGGTAAAGATTTATATATCGGAAGTCCTGTTTTGGTCACCGGAAAAGTTTCGGGTGTTATCGGTAATGTACCGGGACCACCGGGAGGGTCCCGGGGGTCCACCAAGTGGGGCCACCAGCCCCAGAAGGCTGCGTGGGCCAAGTGTGGGAGGGGACCAGCCCCAGGTGGGCTGGTGCGCCCCCCACCAAGGCCCAAGGCGCATGGGAGAGTGGGAGGGGGCAAACCCTAGGTCCAGATGGGCCTTAAGGCCCACCCTAGTGGCGCCTCCCCCTCTCCTCCCCTTGGCCGCCCCCCTAGATGGGATCTAGGGCTGGCCGCCACCCCTTGGGGTGGGAACCCTAGAGGGGGCGCAGCCCCCTCCCCCCCTATATATAGTTGAGGTTTGGGGCTGCCCAAGACACGAGAACGTCTCTCTTTCGGCGCAGCCCTACACCTCTCCCTCCTCCTCCTCTCCCGCGGTGCTTGGCGAAGCCCTGCAGGATTGCCACGCTCCTCCATCACCACCACGCCGTCGTGCTGCTGCTGGATGGAGTCTTCCCCAACCTCTCCCTCTCTCCTTGCTGGATCAAGGCGTGGGAGACGTCACCGGGATGCACGTGTGTTGAACGCGGAGGCACCGTTCTTCGGTGCTCAGATCGGAATCAACCGCGATCTGAATCGCTACGAGTACGACTCCCTCATCCGCGTTCTTGCAACGCTTCCGCATCGCGATCTACAAGGGTATGTAGATGCACTCCCCTTCCCCTCGTTGCTAGATTACTCCATAGATTGATCTTGGTGATGCGTAGAAAATTTTGAATTTCTGCTACGTTCCCCAACAGTGGCATCATGAGCTAGGTCTATGCGTAGTTTCTATGCACGAGTAGAACACAAAGTAGTTGTGGGCGTCGATGTTGTCAATTCTTCTTGCCGCTACTAGTCTTATCTTGTTTCGGCGGCATTGTGGGATGAAGCGGCCCGGACCGACCTTACACGTACGCTTACGTGAGACAGGTTCCACCGACTGACATGCACTAGTTGCATAAGGTGGCTAGCGGGTGTCTGTCTCTCCTACTTTAGTCAAAACGGATTCGATGAAAAGGGTCCTTATGAAGGGTAAATAGAAATTGGCATATCACGTTGTGGTTTTACGTAGGTAAGAAACGTTCTTGCTAGAAACCTATACAAGCCACGTAAAAACTTGCAACAACAATTAGAGGACGTCTAACTTGTTTTTGCAGCATGTGCTATGTGATGTGATATGGCCAGAAGATGTGATGAATGATATATGTGATGTATGAGATTGATCATATTCTTGTAATAGGAATCACGACTTGCATGTCGATGAGTATGACAACCGGCAGGAGCCATAGGAGTTGTCTTTATTTTTGTATGACCTGCGTGTCATTGAATAACACCATGTAAGTTACTTTACTTTATTGCTAAGTGCGTTAGCCATAGAAGTAGAAGTAATCGTTGGCGTGACAACTTCATGAAGACACAATGATGGAGATCATGATGATGGAGATCATGGTGTCATGCCGGTGACAAAGATGATCATGGTGCCCCGAAGATGGAGATCAAAGGAGCAAAATGATATTGGCCATATCATGTCACTATTTGATTGCATGTGATGTTTATCATGTTATGCATTTTATTTGCTTAGAACGACGGTACTAAGTAAGATGATCCCTCTCTAAAATTTCAAGAGACGTGTTCCCCCTAACTGTGCATCGTTGCGAAGGTTCGTTGTTTCGAAGCACCACGTGATGATCGGGTGTGATAGATTCTAACGTTCGAATACAATGGGTGTTGACGAGCCTAGCATGTACAGACATGGCCTCGGAACACATGCGAAACACTTAGGTTGACTTGACGAGCCTAGCATGTACAGACATGGCCTCGGAACACAAGAGACCGAAAGGTCGAACATGAGTCGTATAGTAGATACGATCGACATGGAGATGTTCACCGATGATGACTAGTCCGTCTCACGTGATGATCGGACACGGCCTAGTTTGACTCGGATCATGTATCACTTAGATGACTAGAGGGATGTCTATCTGAGTGGGAGTTTATTAATCAGATGAACTTAATTATCATGAACATAGTCAAAAGGTCTTTACAAATTATGTCATACGCTTTAGTTCTACTGTTTAAGATATGTTCCTAGAGAAAATTTAGTTGAAAGTTGGTAGTAGCAATTATGCGGACTGGGTCCGTAAACTGAGGATTGTCCTCATTGCTGCACAGAAGGCTTATGTCCTTAATGCACCGCTCGGTGTGCTGAACCTCAGCATCGTCTGTAGATGTTTCGAAACATCTGACATACACGTTTTGATGACTACGTGATAGTTCAGTGCGTAATGCTAACGGTTTAGAATTGTGGCACAAGAGACGTTTTTTTGAAACATCGCAGAACATATGAGATGTTCCGAAGACTGAAATTGGGATTTCAGACTAGTGCCCACGTCAAGAGGTATGAGACCTCTGACAAATTTCTTAAGCCTGCAAACTAAGGGAGAAAAGCTCAATCGTTGAGCATGTGCTCAGATTGTCTGAGTACTACAATCACTTGAATCGAGTGGGAGTTAATCTTCCAGATGAGATAGTGATGGTTCTCCATAATCACTGCCACCAAGCTATTAGAGCTTCGTGATGAACTATAAATATCAAGGATAGATGATGATCCTTGAGCAACTCGCGATGTTTGACACCGCGAAAGTAGAAATCAAGAAGGAGCATCAATTGTTGATGGTTAGTAAAACCACTAGTTTCTAGAAGGGCAAGGGCAAAAGGGATACTTCATGAAACAACAAATCGTTTGCTGCTCTAGTGAAGAATCCCAAGGTTGAACCCAAACCCGAGCCTAAGTGCTTCTGTAATGAGGGGAACGGTCACTGAAGCAGTACTACCCTAGATACTTGGTAGGTGAGAAGGCAGGCAAGGTCGACAGAAGTATATTGGACATACATTATATGAATGTGTACTTTACTAGTACTCCTAGCGGCACCAGGGTATTAGATACCGGTTCGGTTGCTAAGTGTTAGTAACTCGAAATAAAAGCTGCGGAATAAACGGAGACTAGCTAAAGGTGAGATGACGATATGTGTTGGAAGTGTTTCCAAGGTTGATGTGATCAAGCATCGCATGCTCCCTCTACCATCGAGATTTGGTGTTTGCGTTGAGCATGATTGGATTATGTTTATCGCAATACGGTTATTCATTTAAGGAGAATAATGGTTACTCTGTTTATTTGAATAATATCTTCAATGGTCTTGCACCTAAAATGAATCTCGATCGTAGTGATACACATGTTCATGCCAAAAGTAATGATAGTACCACATACTTGTGGCACTGCTATTTGAGTCATATTGGGATAAAACGCATGAAGAAGCTCCATGTAGATGGATCTTTGGACTCACTCGTTTTTGAAAAGATTGAGACATGAAAACCATGTCTATTGGTATATATGCATGAAGAAACTCCATGCAGATGGATCGTTTGGACTCACTTGATTTTGAATCACTTGAGACATGCAAATCATACCACATGGGCAAGATGACTGAAAGGCCTCGTTTTCAGTAAGATGGAACAAGAGAGCAACTTATTGGAAGTAATACATTTTGATGTATGCAGTCCAATGAGTGCTGAGGCATGCAGTGGATATCGTCATGTTCTTACTTCACAGATGATTTGAGTAGATGCTGAGTGTATTTACTTGATGAAACACAAGTCTGAATTATTGAAAGGTTCAAGTAATTTCAGAGTGAAGTTGAAGATCGTCATGACAAGAGGATAAAATGTCTGTGATATGATCATAGAGATGAGTATCTGAGTTACGAGTTTGGCACACAATTAAGACATTGTGGAAAGTGTTTCACAATTAATACCGCCTGGAACACCACAGTGTGATGGTGTGTTCGAACATCATAACTGCACCCTATTGGATATGGTGCATACCATGATGTCTCTTATCAAATTACCACTATCGTTTATGGGTTAGGCATTAGAGATAACTGCATTCACTTTAAAAGGGGCACCACGCAACTCCGTTGGGACGACACCGTTTAGAGAAACCTAAGTTGTCGTTTCTTAAAAGTTTGGGGCTGCGATGCTTATGTGAAAAAAGTTTCAAGCTGATAAGCTCGAACCCAAAGCGGATAAATACATCTTCATAGAAAACCCAAAACAGTTGGGTATACCTCCTATTTCAGATCTGGAAGCAAAAGTAATTGTTTCTAGAAACGAGTCCTTTCTCGAGGAAAAGTTTCCCTCGAAAGAATTGAGTGGGAGGATGGTGGAGACTTGATAAGGTTATTGAACCGTCACTTCAACTAGTGTGTAGCAGGGCACATGAAGTTGTTCCTGTGGCACCTACACCAATTGAAGTGGAAGCTTATGATGGTGATCATGAAACTTCGGATCAAGTCACTACCAAACCTTGTAGGACGACGAGGATGCGTAATACTTCAGAGTAGTACGTGATCCTGTCTTGGAAGTCATGTTGTTGGACAACGATGAACCTATGAGCTATGGAGAAGCGATGGTGGGCCCATATTCCGACAAATGGTTAGAAGCCATGAAATCCGAGATAAATGGATCTTTAAGAAGAAGACGAACGTGGACGGTAAGGTTACCGTCTATGAAGCTCGACTTGTGGCAAAGAGTATTTTCACAAGTTCAAGGAGTTGACTACGATGAGATTTTCTCATCCGTAGCGATGCTTAAGTCCATCGGAATCATGTTAGCATTAGCTGCATTTATGAAATCTGGCAGATGGATGTCAAAACAAGTTTCCTTACCAGTTCTCGTAAGGAAAGGTTGTATGTGATACAATCAGAAAGGTTTTGTCGATCCTAAGGATGCTAAAAGGTATGCTAGCTCCAGCGATCCTTCCATGGACTAGAGCAAGCATCTCGGAGTCAGAATATAAGCTTTGATGGAGCAATCAAAGTTTTTGGGTTTATACAAAGTTTGTTAGAAACTTGTATTTACAATAAAATGAGTGGGAGCGCTACAACATTTCTGATAAGTATATGTGAATGACATATTGTTGATCCGAAATGATGTAAAATTTCTGGAAAGCATAAAGGGTTGCTTGAAAGGAGTTTTTCAAAGGAAGACCTGGATAAAGCTGCTTACATATTGGGCATCAAGATCTATAGAGATAGATCAAGATGCCTGACGATACTTTCAAAGAACGCACACTTGGCATGATTTTGAAAGAGTTCAAAATAGATCAGCAAAGAAGGAGTTCTTGGCTGTGTTACAAGGTGTGAGCATTGAGTAAGACTCAAGACCTGACCACAGCAGAAGAGAGAGAAAGGACAAAGGTCGTCCCCTATGCTTTAGACGTAGGCTCTATAGTATGCTATGCTGTGTACCGCACATGTAGTGTGCCTTGCCATGAGTTGGTCAAAGGGTACAATAGTGATCCGGGAATGGATCACATGACAGTGGTCGAACTTATCCTTAGTATCTAGTGGACTAAGGAATTTTCTCGATTATGGAGGTGAAAAGGAGTTCGTCGTAAAGGGTTACGTCGATGCGAACTTTGACACTAATCCGGATGACTCTGAGTAGTAAACCGGGTTCGTATAGTAGAGCAATTATTTGAAATGGCTCCAAATAGCGCGTGGTAGCATCCACAAGATGACATAGATATTCGTAAAGCACACACGGATCTGAAAGGTTCAGACCGGTTGACTAATAACCTCTCTCACAAGCATAACTTGATCAAACCAGAACTCATTGAGTGTTAATCACATAGTGATGTGAACTAGATTGTTGACTCTAGTAAACTCTTTGGATGTTGGTCACATGGTGATGTGACCTCTGAGTGTTAATCAAATGGTGATGTGGACTAGATTATTGACTCTAGTGCAAGTGGGAGACTGTTGGAAATATGCCCTAGAGGCAATAATAAATTGGTTATTATTATATTTCCTTGTTCATGATAATCGTTTATTATCCATGCTAGAATTGTATTGATAGGAAACTCAGATACATGTGTGGATACATAGACAACACCATGTCCCTAGTAAGCCTCTAGTTGACTAGCTCGTTGATCAATAGATGGTTACGGTTTCCTGACCATGGACATTGGATGTCGTTGATAACGGGATCACATCATTAGGAGAATGATGTGATGGACAAGACCCAATCCTAAGCCTAGCACAAGATCGTGTAGTTCGTTTGCTTAGAGCTTTTCTAATGTCAAGTATCAGTTCCTTAGACCATGAGATTGTGCAACTCCTGGATACCGTAGGAATGCTTTGGGTGTACCAAACGTCACAACGTAACTGGGTGGCTATAAAGGTGCACTACAGGTATCTCCGAAAGTGTCTGTTGGGTTGGCACGAATCGAGACTGGGATTTGTCACTCCGTGTAAACGGAGAGGTATCTCTGGGCCCACTCGGTAGGACATCATCATAATGTGCACAATGTGACCAAGGGGTTGATCACGGGATGATGTGAGTTACGGAACGAGTAAAGAGACTTGCCGGTAACGAGATTGAACAAGGTATCGGGATACCGACGATCGAATCTCGGGCAAGTAACATACCGATAGACAAAGGGAATTGTATACGGGATTGATTGAATCCCCGACATCATGGTTCATCCGATGAGATCATCGTGGAACATGTGGGAGCCAACATGGGTATCCAGATCCCGCTGTTGGTTATTGACCGGAGAACGTCTCGGTCATGTCTGCATGGTTCCCGAACCCGTAGGGTCTACACACTTAAGGTTCGATGACGCTAGGGTTATAGGGAAAGTATGTACGTGGTTACCGAATGTTGTTCGGAGTCCCGGATGAGATCCCGGACGTCACGAGGAGTTCCGGAATGGTCCGGAGGTAAAGATTTATATATGGGAAGTCCTGTTTTGGTCACCGGAAAAGTTTCGGGTGTTATCGGTAATGTACCGGGACCACCGGGAGGGTTCCGGGGGTCCACCAAGTGGGGCCACCAGCCCCAGAAGGCTGCGTGGGCCAAGTGTGGGAGGGGACCAGCCCCAGGTGGGCTGGTGCGCCCCCCACCAAGGCCCAAGGCGCATGGGAGAGTGGGAGGGGGCAAACCCTAGGTCCAGATGGGCCTTAAGGCCCACCCTAGTGGCGCCTCCCCCTCTCCTCCCCTTGGCCGCCCCCCTAGATGGGATCTAGGGCTGGCCGCCACCCCTTTTGGTGGGAACCCTAGAGGGGGCGCAGCCCCCTCCCCCCTATATATAGTTGAGGTTTGGGGCTGCCCAAGACACGAGAACGTCTCTCTTTCGGCGCAGCCCTACCCCTCTCCCTCCTCCTCCTCTCCCGCGGTGCTTGGCGAAGCCCTGCGCGATTGCCACGCTCCTCCATCACCACCACGCCGTCGTGCTGCTGCTGGATGGAGTCTTCCCCAACCTCTCCCTCTCTCCTTGCTGGATCAAGGCGTGGGAGACGTCACCGGGCTGCACGTGTGTTGAATGCGGAGGCACCGTTCTTCGGTGCTCAGATCGGAATCAACCGCGATCTGAATCGCTACGAGTACGACTCCCTCATCCGCGTTCTTGCAACGCTTCCGCATCGCGATCTACAAGGGTATGTAGATGCACTCCCCTTCCCCTCGTTGCTAGATTACTCCATAGATTGATCTTGGTGATGCGTAGAAAATTTTGAATTTCTGCTACGTTCCCCAACAACCCATACAACGGTGTTTGGATAATTGATGAAGAAACATTTAGCATTGCGCCTCCAATGTTCTTAATGATGTTCGGAGTAACAGAGTCATAGTTTTGGATAGCATTGACATGGTCATCAGGTAAAGGCCGGACTTCGGGAACACAAGGTTCCATCGGGAATTTTTAGAACATCTCATAAAGTTTACCAGGAAAAAGATGAGGAAGTGGCCGATGGGTTCAGCGGCAATCCATCGACATGTCACAAAGAATGTACTTCCAAAATTTATATGAACAAGTTTGTTTTTTGGGAGGAAGGTGTAACGCCCACGATGCGGCTATATCTCCCCCGTGTCGAGGCACGACTTAGAGGCATAACCGCATTGTGGTTTTGTCGCAAGAAGGGTCATCTTCACACAATCCCATGTAATGAAAAAGAATGGGATAAAGAGTTGGCTTACAATCGCCACTTCACACAATACATGAATATAAATCATACATCATCCAAAATACAAACATATAGACCGACTACGGTCAAAATCCAGATGAAAATAAGACAACCCCAAATGCTAGATCCCCGATCGTCCCAACTGGGCTCCACTACTGATCATCAGGAAAAGACACATAGTAACGACCACGTTCCTCGTCGAACTCCCACTTGAGATCGACCCCATCATCGGCACTGGCATCGTTGGCACCTGCAACTGTTTTGGTAGAATCTATGAGTCACGGGGACTCAGCAATCTCACACCCGCGAGATCAAGACTATTTAAGCTTATAGGAAAGGATGGTGTAATGAGGTGGAGCTGCAGCGGCAATAAGCATATATGGTGGCTAACATACGCAAGAGAGAGAGAGAAGAGAAGCAATGGAACGGTCGTCATCTAGCAATGACCAAGAAGTGATCCTGAACTCCTACTTACGTCATACATAACTCAGACCGTGTTCACTTCCCGGACTCCGCCGAGAAGAGACCATCACGGCTACACACGCAGTTGATGTATTTTAACTGGGTCAAGTGACAAGTTCTCTACAACCGGACATTAAAAAATTCCCATCTGCCTCATAACCGCGGGCACGGCTTTCGAAAGATAATACCCTGCAGGGGTGTCCCAACTTAGCCCATCATAAGCTCTCACGGTCAACGAAGGATAAACCTTCTCCCGGAAAAAAACCCGATCAGTCTCGGAATCCCGGTTTACAAGACATTTCGACAATGGTAAAACAAGACCAGCAAAGCCGCCCGAATGTGCCGACAAATCCCGATAGGAGCTGCACATATCACGTTCTCAGGGCACATCGGATAAGTCAAGCTACGAGTAAAACCAGAACTCGAGTTTCCCCGAGGTGGCCCCGCAGGCTGCTCGGTTTGGACCAACACTTGAAGG